>NW_027460887.1:0-26706 GCF_037038515.1 Microtus pennsylvanicus | reverse complement strand
TTTAGCTCCCCATGAGAACTTCCAGGTATTTCACCTAATATGGTGACTATTCAGTTAGTTCACATCAGTGGCAGCTGCCACATAGGTCGTGGCAAATGAAGTAGTCAGCTGCCTCTTGCTCAGGCTGTGAGGTGCTTGGGACCAGAATACACTGCAGCAGAAGAAGCACACAGTGCCAGAGCATCTCATGTGGATGTGTGGAGGAGCGGTGGCAGCAAAGCCTGCAGCACTGACTGGCATGACCTAATGTCCTACATTTGCCACCAATTGTTTTTACATAAACAATTATGATTTTACCAATAAAGACTCAGGAGTCAGAGGCAGGGTAAAACTTGTTAGCTCAATGAGGTTGTGGAGCAACTACCTGACCTTCCTCCTTAGCCAGCATCTCTGAAAACGAACATCCTTCCACAGCACCAAAACAAAAATTACTGCCATACTCAAAGTTCCTCCTGACTACTTCCTGTGTGTCTCTCCATTCATCTTCATGACTCCCTCTGGCTCTTTATAACTACTCTCTGTCAAGAAGTTGCTGTCTCTGCATCCTGATCCAATGGTGATTTTATTTAACTAATACAATCTAGGGATTCACAGTGTAACTGAGTATCCTGCAAAACCCAACGATTTTAGATGATTGAGAGTTATAGGTATAAACTAAGGATCCCTGCACACAACGAGTGAAACTAGCTTGAGTGAGGGAGTATATTTCAAGTGGCAAAACTGGAAGAGCTGAAACACTCAATCTCTTTCACAATTTACTTGTAGTTATAAGATTTTGAGTTTGCCCTGCTGGATTTATTATTATTTTTGTCCTGTACTTTCCCATTTTATACTCTGATTATCCCTAAAAAGAATGGTAATAGATTCTGTATCATTGTGTGTTGAAAGTATTTAATTTGATTTTTGATTATAATTAAGAGGTTGCTATGAGTATCCAAAGACTTTAGAGATTAAGAACTTAAAGAATGTACAAAGCCAGTAAATGCAGTAGAATCAAAACCCAGTGTCATTGTCTTTGGTAGTTGAGACATTTGCATTAAGGTAGGTCACAGGAGTGGACTATAGTGATTTGAAAGAGATGAAAATGAGTAAGCTCAGTAAGCTCATATGTTTGAATAGTTGATCCTCCATTTTTATTTATTAATTATGTATACAGCATTTTCCCTACATATATGCTGCAGACCAGAAGAGGGCACCAGATCTCATTACAGATGGTTGTGAGCCACCATGTGGTTTCTGGGAACTGAACTCAGGACCTCTGGAAGAGCAGTCAGTGCTCTTAACCTCTGAGCCATCTCTCCAGCCCCGATCCTCCACTTTTCAAAAAATTTGGGAAAGATTATGAGGTATAGTCTTCTTGAAGGAAGTATGTCATGGGGCAAATTTTGAGACTACTTCTGGGCATGGGGACTGCCCTGGATTATGGTTCATAAATCCAGTTAGAGTCCATTGGAAAAAAACTGATTTTCCTTCACCACTAAGTATTAATTGTAAGGTTATAAGAATCAATTAATAATAAACAAAAAGCCTAATTTTCCTGGATAAGGTTGGAACCTGGTATTTACTTTCCCTTTTCATTGCAGGAGGGCTAGTTGGAGCTGTCACAGCCTCTGTTAGTGCATACGTGCATCAGTCTTGTTGTACCTGAAAGACACTTCTTATTTGGAGCCCCTCTGGCTCTTACAGTATTACTTCTTCTTCTAAATAGACCCATGAGTCTTAAGAGCATAGGATTGAGAAGATTTAACTTTTAGGACTGAGTGTTCAATGTCTCTTACTCTCTGCATATTATACAATTATGGGTCATATTTTCTAATTTTCATGTTTAAAAAAACACTTTTCTGATGAGTGTTGAATGAGACCCTCATCTATGGTGATAGAAGTATGACTTTAGGAGGCATTTGATTCCTATGTTCCTTTAACTGTATAATAATAATAGTGGTCTTTCTTTAGACTATTTAGTCCCCAGTTCATAGCCATTTTAGCAATAGCAGGTATGGGTTCCAGCTCAAGGAATTTTCCTTAAATGCAATAAAAAAGTACTTGGTTTATCACATAATGTTGGTGCTACAATTGCATTAGTATATCATGCAGGATGGTCAGTGCAGGTCTCAGGACATTTAACTGAGTGATTACCTTTCTTCCATGGTAGCCTGTAGTATACCTTCCAGCACTGTGAACGCTAGTAAGTGGGAATGAAGTTTCTAGTTAGGTACTGGTTCAAATTTGAACTTCTTCTGTTGAGAATTCTCTGTTCATTTCAGAGACCCATTTTTAGTTGGGTTAATTAGCATTTTAAAGCCTAGTTTCTTGAGTTCTTTATATATTTTGAAGATCAGACCTTTGTCTGATGCGGGGTCGGTGAAGATCTTCTCCCAATCAGTGGGTTGCCATTTTGTCTTTATGTCCTTTGCTTTACAGAAGCTTCTCAGTTTCAGGAGGTCACATTTATTAATTGTTGCTCTAATTGTTGGTGCTACTGGGGTAATACATAAGAAGTATTCTCCCATGCCGATAGATGTATTGCAGGCTACATCCCACTTTCTCTTTTATCAGATTCAGTGTGTACAGATTTATATTGAAGTCTTTAAACCATTTGGATTTGAATGCTATGCATGGTGATAGATATGGTTCTATTTTCATTCTTCTACAGGATGACATCCAGTTATGCCAGAACCATTTATTAAAGATGCTTTCTTTCTTCCATTGTATAATTTTAGCTTCTTGATCAAAATTCAGGTGTTCATATGTTTGTGGGTTAATATCCAGGTCTTTGATTCAATTCCAATGGTCAACATCTCTGCTTTTATGCCAGTACCAAGCTGTTTTCGTTACTGTAGCTCTGTAATAGAGTTTGAAGTCAGGGATGGTAATGCCTCCGGAAGTACTTTTATTGTATAGGATTGTTTTGGCAATCCTGGGTTTTTTGTTTTTCCATATAAAGTTGATAATTGTTCTCTCAAAGTCTGTGAAGATTTTTGATGGGATTTTGATGGAGATTGCATTGAATCTATAGATTGCTTTTGGTAGAATTGCCATTTTTACTATGTTGATCCTCCCAATCCAAGAGCATGGGAGATCCTTCCATTATCTGGTGTCCTCTTCAATTTCCTTCTTCAAAGCCTTAAAGTTCTTGTCAAATTGATCTTTCACTTCCTTTGTTAGAGTTACCCCAAGATACCTCATCCTACTTGTAGCTATCATGAAAGGTGATGTTTCTCTGATTTCCCCTCTCTGCTTCTTTATCTTTTGTCTGTAGAAGTACTACTGATTTTTTGAGTTGATCTTGTATCCTGCCACTTTACTAAGAATATTAATCATCTGTAGGAGTTCTTTGGTAGAGTTTTGGGGGTCACTTATGTACACTATCATATCACCTACAAATAATAAAAGTTTGACTTCTTCCTTTCTGATTCAAATCCTCTTGATTTCCTTACTTTGTCTTATTGCTATTGCTAGAATTTCAATCACTATGTTGAAGAGATATGGATAGATTGGACAGCTTTGTTTTGTTCCTGATTTTAGTGGAATGGCTTTGAGATTCTCTCCATTTAATTTGATATTAGCTGTTGTTTTGCTGTATATTTCTTTTATTATATTTATATATGATTATTGTATCCCTACCTCTCCAAGACCTTTTTCATAAGGGGGTGTTAAATTTTGTCAAATGCTTTTTCTGCATCTAATGAAATGATCATATGGATTTTTTTCTTTCAGTTTATTTTTATGATGGATTACATTGATAGATTTTCTTATGTTGAACCAGCCCTGCATCTCTGGGATGAAGCTTACTTGATCATAATATGTAATTTTTTGATGTATTCTTGGATTCAGTTTGCCAGTATTTTATTGAGAATTTTTGCATTGATGTTCATAAGCGAGATAGGTCTGTAATTCACTTTCTTGGTTGAATCTTTTTTTGGTTTTGGAATCAGGGTGACTGTAGCTTCATAAAAAGAGTTTTTCAATGACTCTTATGTTTCTATTATGTGAAACACATTAAGGAGTATAGGTATCAGCTCTTCTTGGATGTTCTGGTAAAATTCTGCATTAAAACTATCTGGTCCTGGGCTTCTTTTGGTTGGAGGCTTTTTTTTATGACAGCTTCTATTTCCTAACTACTTATAGGTCTATTTGAATTGTTCACCTGGTCTTGATTTAAGTTTGGCATATGGTATTTATCTAAAAATAAGTCCATTTCTTTTACATTTTCCAACTTTGTGGCATATAGGCTTTTGTAGTAAGATCTAATGATTCTCTGAATTTCCTCAGTGTCTGTGGTTATGTCCCCCCTTTCATTTTTGATCTTGTTAATTTGTGTGTTCTCTCTCTGACTTTTGATTAGTTTGGATAAAGGTTTGTCAATCTTGTTGACTTTCTCCAAGAACTAGCTCTTTGTTTCATTGATTCTTTGGATTGTTTTCTGTGTTTCTATTTAGTTGATTTCAGCCATCAGTTTGATTATTTCCAGTGTTCTATTCCTCCTGGGTGATTCTGCTTCTTTTTTTCTAGAGCTTTCAGCTGTGATGATAAGTCTCTAATGTGAGCTTTCTCCTTTGTTTAATGTGGGCACTTACTGCTATGAATTTTCCTCTTAGCACTGCTTTCATAGTGTCCCATAGTTTGGGTATGTTGTGTCATTATTTTCGTTGAATTCATGGAAGACTTTAATTTCTTTCTTTATTTCTTTCCTGACCCAGGGGTGGTTCAGTAGTTGATTGTTAAATTTCCATGTGTTCTTAGGCTTTCTGGGGGTAGAATTGTTGTTAAATTCTAACTTTATTCCATGGTGATCCAATAAGACACAAGTAGTTACTAAATTTTTTTGTATCTGTGGATGCTTTCTTTGTTACCCAATATATGATCAGTTTTTGAGAAGGTTCCCTGAGATGCTGAGAAGAAGGTATATTCTTTCCTATTTGAATGGAATGCTCTATAGATGTCTGTTAAGTCCTTTTGATTCATTAAATTTCTTAGTTCTCTTATTTCTCTCTTTGGTTTCTGTCAGGTTGACCAGTCCATTGATGACAGAGGAGAGTTGAAATCTCCTACTATTAATGTGTGGGGTTGATGTGTGATTTTAGTTCTAGTAATGTTTCTTTTACATATGTGCATGCTTTTTATTGGGGACATACATATTCAAAATTGAGACTTCATCCTGATAAATTATTCCTGTTATGAGTATAAAGTGTCCATCTCCATCTCTTCTGATTGATTTTAGTTTGAAGTAATTTTGTTAGATATTAATGTAGCCACACATACTGTTTCTTAGGTCTGTTGTTTGAAAAACCTTTTCCCAACCCTTTACTCTGAGTAAATGTCTGTCTTTGAGGTTGAGGTGTGTTTCTTATATACAACAGAATGTTGGATTGTATTTTCGCATCCACACTCTTAACCTGTCCTTTTTTATAAGTGAATTTAGTACATTGATAATAATTAATGACCAATGTTTGTTAACTCTCATTATTCTTTTTGGTAGTAGAGTTTGTGTGTTTCCCTTCTTTGAGTTGTGCTGGTGGAGGGTTGTCAGATGTCTGTGCTATTGTGGGTGTTGTTGGGTTTCTTGGGTTTTGGTTTTCCTTCTAGTACTTTCTGTAAGACTGGATTTGTATAGTTTAAATTTTTTATCCTGGAATATCTTGTTTTCTCCATCGATGGTGAACAAAAGCTTGGCTGGGTATAGTAGTCTGGGCTTGCATCCATGGTCTCTTAGTTTCTGCAGCACATCTATCCATGACCTTCTGGCTTTCATGGTTTCCAAAAAGAAGTCAAGTGTAATTCTGATAGGGTTACCTTTATATGTTACTTGACCTTTTTCCTTTGCAGCTCTTAATATTTTTTTATTCTGTATTTTTGTGTTTTGATTATTATATGGCAAGGGGATGATTTTTTTTTGTTCTAGTCTATTCAGTGTTCTGTATGCTTCTTGTACCTTCATAGCAATATCTTTCTTTAGGTTGGGAAAGTTTTCTTCTATAATTTGGTTGAATATATATTCTGGGCCTTTGAGCTGTAATTCTTCTCCTTCTTCTATCTCCATCATTCTTAGGTTTGGTCTTTTCATGGTGTTCCAGATTTTCTGAATGTTTTGTGATGAGATTTTTTAGGATTTGCTGTTTTCTTTGATCTCTGCATTTATTTCCTCTATAGTATCTTCAGCATCTGAGATTCTTTCTTCTATCTCTTGTATTCTGTTGGTTATCCTTGTTTCTGTAGTTTCTGTTCATTTATCCAGATTTTCCATATCCTGCCATCTGTCGGTTTGTGTTTTCTTCATTGCCTCAATTTCAGTTTTCAAGTCTTGGACTGTTTCTCTTACCTTGATTGATTGCTTTTTCTTGGTTTTCTTGGCTATCTTTGAGAGATTTATTCATTTTTTCTACCTTTTTGTTAGTTGTCTCATCCATTTCTTTAAAGGAATTATTTACTTCCTGTTTAATGGTCTCTAACATTTTCATGATGTTATGTTTAAAGTCTATTTCTTCTACTTCTTCTCAATTAGGGTGTTCGAGTCTTCCTGTTGTATGTTCACTGAATTCTTGTGTTATCATGTCACTTTTCAGATAGTTGGAGGAATTCTTGCATTTGCACTTGCCCATCTCTACCTTCAAATGCTGTTAGGAGAGTCTCAGCAGCTTGGTTCGATCTTTGCTATGGCTATCTCTGTACTTGGTAGTTTTTCTTGGTCTGCCATCTCTTAGAACCCCTCAGCATTGGAGTTATCTCTCAGATCCTCTTCACCCTGAAGTAGGCTGTGGTGGTGGATCTAAGGACCCTGCACATGGAAAGAAGTGCTTGGGGGGCAAGCTGGGATGTGATAAGTAGAGCAAGGCAGTAGCCAGGGAGAAGCCCCGCTGAATGGCCAGAAAGTTTAGGGGATTGGGGGTGCCTGTGCTCTATTCTTGGGGTATCTGGCCATACGGTCACTTACCCTTCCGGTTGGAACTTTTGGTACAGAAGCAGGGCCACTTGCTGGCCAGGGACCTTGTAGACAAAAGGATTGGCTGGTTAGGTGCAGGCTCAGTGGAACAATGAAACTCCTGCGGCAGTTGGGCTCACAACTTTGTCCCTAGACCCTCAACCCTGAAGCAGGCTGAGTTGGGGGATCTTTTGACCCCACAGATGGAAAGGGGTGCTTGGGGGTAAGCTGGAATGGCATAAGAAGAGAAAGGCAGTAGCCAGGGAGAAGCCCCCACTGAATGTCCAGAGAGTTTAGGGGATTGGAGGGTGCCTGTGCTCCCTTCCAGGGTGGCTGGCCAGCTGGTCTGGCACACACAGGATCAGGGCTACTTGCTGGCCAGGGACCTTGCAGACAACAAGGTGGGCTTGCTGGATTCAGGTTTAGTGGAACAAGGAAACAACAAAGTTGTGCTCACCACTTTGTCTCCAGACCCTCAGCCCCGAAGCAGGCTGAATTGGGGGATCATATGACCCCGCAGAGGGAAAGGGGTGCTTGAGGGCAAGCTGGGATGGGATAAAAAAGAGAAAGGCAGTAGCCGGGGAGAGAAGACCCCACTGCATGGCCAGAAAGTTTACCCTATTTTCATTTATTGTCCTCAGGTTATTTGTTCCCTGTGACCTGTTAATTGCAGTGAACCTCTTTAGACCTACGTTTCCATTTTAGTGTTTTGTGCAGCTGTTTTGGTAGATAGATATTTCTTAAATTTCTTTTTTTCATGAAATGTTTTTCTTCCTCTGTAAATATGATTGATAGTTTTGATTGGCAAAACAACCTGAAATAGCATTTATATTTGTCACCAGAGGCCCTTTGGATACTCCAACGCTACCTCCAATATTCTGTTTTCTATGTGCTCCTTAGTGGATAGTCATTTTTTCTTCTGCCAGCATTCAAACATCCAGGGTCTCTTGAATTTTTGATGATGTGTATTTTCCTGCAAAGATAAGAGCAGAACCCTGCCCCAACCTGTATGGCTTTCCTTACCACCTGTATGGGTGTCACCATTGTGCATGAGCTGTCATTTCTCTGTTTCAATAGGTTTCTCCTTTTCAAAGTGAATCTTTATTAATTTTTATGGTATTCATAATTTTTTTTTCTCCTGTGGAAACAAGAATGAAACCCCTTCCTCAATGTAGTACATCTCCTGGTTTCCATTGTGAAGTCAACACTTCCTTGAAATGTACGGTTGATTCAATTCAGAAGTTTTTTTCCATTATCCAATGCTGCTGTTGTTCCTGTTATCCAAAGGGTGGCACTGTTGCTGAGTTGCAACTAGAATCAATGCAAAAGTGACAAAATGGTCCCGTTTCAGTGTCTGCCTTGGTACTTGTTAAAGACTGGGAAATATGAGTTTCTCAACAAAGTAAATGTAATTAAATCAATCCCATACATGGAGGCAGAAACCCAGAATCCAGGGGCAGAGAACAGCAACCCAGAAGCCACATACACTGCCAGGCAACAAAGAGTCACCCTGACTAGCGCTGTTTTGGTGCTGTGCTGCAAAGGGTATTTAAAAACCACTCAGGAAATAGCAACCCAGGTGGGCAGAGACTGTCTAGGCCCACGGAGCCCAGGAGGCATAAAGTTTAAATCCACATGAGCAGCAGTTTGGAATTATGGTTAATAAAAGTGTTATGTATGTAAGGGGAAAACTTACAGATCACTGTTCTAGACAGCAGCCCTCTGCATGACCAGGAACAGAGTCTAGTAGTCAGAAGCAGAGCTGGAAGGAAAAGAGAGAGATAGGGGCTCCTGCTGCTTTTTAGAGCAAAAGAGACCACGCCCAAGTGGTCCTTAAAGGAAGGAGCTCCCACAGCAAAAGAGTAAACCATCTCACTAGGCCTAGTTTAAGATTATATGAGACTTCAAAGCCTTTTTCCACATTAACACACTTCCTCAAAAAAAGCCACACCTACTTCAACAAGGCCACACCTCCTGTTTTTGCCATTCCCTATGTGCCAGACATTAAAACACATGAGTCTATGGGACCTATACTAATTCAAGCCACTACAAAAACCCTGAGAAAGGTAATTTATATAAAACAGAGATTTTATTTGGATTAAAGGTTTCAGAAGTATAAGAATCCATCATAGGCAGCATGTAAAAAGGCGACATTATGTCAGAGTAAGAAGTTGAGAGCTCATATTTTCAAAAATAAGCATGAAGTAGAGAGAGTGAATTGGGTGTAGAGCAAGACCATGTTACTTCAATGCCCAGTACTGTACTCCTTTCAGCAAGGCTGAATATTCTAAAGTTCTTCCCAAAAGTGCAGAAAGTCCTCATGTACACTTAGTATTTTAGCATTTCTTAACTAAAGTTCCTTTTCCCAGATTTAAAGTCCATAATCTTATATTGAGGTCCTTGAGCTATTTGGAGCTGACAGTTTTAACCTCCTGCATGTACATATTCAGTTTTGCTAATACTTTTTGCTAAACACAAACATTCTTGTTGAAATAAGGGCAGTGGGGCTATGTCCCCGGCACCCGGCCGCCCACATGGCTAGCTCTAGCTTATGCCCTGAAATAATTACACAGAAACTGTATTCTTTTAAATACCTCTTGGCCCATTATATCTAGCCTTTTCTTGGCTAACTCTTGCACCTGGACTAGCCCATTTCTTATAATCTGTGTAGCCCACGAGCTGGCTTACCAGGAATGATCTTAACCTGCGTCTGCCTGGAATGGGAGAATCATGGTGACTCCTTGACTCAGCTTCTTTCTCCCAGCATTCTGTTCTGTTTACTCCACCCACCTATGTTTTAACCTATGAGGGCCAAGCAGTTTCTGTATTCTTAACCAATGAAATCAACAGATAGAAAGATGACCCTCCTCCATCATTTCCCCTTTTTCTGTTTAAACAAAAAAGAAAGGCTTTAACTTTAACATAGTAAAATTACATATAGCAAAACAGTTATCAAGCAAGAATTACAGTTATAATATTTATATCTTTTATCACAACTAAGGAAAACTATAACTATAGTAACCATTCTTCAATTCCATCAAAGACTCCAGAAGGATATAATATTACCAAGCAAACACGAAGTCCAAAACTCTAGAAATGACAGAAACATCTCGCTGTCTGGACAGTCACCCAAAGTTCCTCTGTAGTGTTGGGGCATCCATCTTCAGCCTTCAGGCCCATAGTATTCAGCAGACATTTCCATGAAGCAGGAAATTTCAAAGACAGTTCAGTCACTATCTGCTGTGTCCTGCAGAATGTCTCGCAGACTCTTTCATGAGTCATGCACCCCAAAAGACCGTCTCACCTTTAGGCAAGTTTAGCAGTCCTTTCTCTGTGGGTTCTCTGTGTCCATTTTATGCAACAGTCCAGGCAGGAGCAATTTCTTGCCCAAATGGCTATCAAACTCCATAAGGATCCTCTTCGATGCCCATCTTCTTCTTGAAGTAGATTGGTGCCGCCAGGAGCAGACATGTCTCATTGTCATGAAAAGTCCTAAGTTATTAAAATATTTTAAATGCCATATTCTGTAGCCTTTGAGAGCTATGAAGAACGCCTATCTGAAATATATATCTCTATATATCTAGAAAATCTAAGTAACATGACTACAAACTTGACTATTATTAATGATTATCCATCAACAACCTATATTTCCTAATTATACATTATATTTTTAAAATGAACCACACAATCACAATACCTTAATCAATATCAGAAATACATATACATATAACAAAATAGACCTTAAAATCCATATCAATGCAAATTATTTATACCTATATCATTTCCCCCTTTAAATGTAAAAGAACATTTATAAACAATATTTTGGGAACATGGGCGCAGTTTTTTGTCTCCAAACTGCTTCCTGCTGAATGGGGGCACTGTTAATCAGATCATTTAGGGTGTAACCTGTGTGCCAGGTTTATCTCAGTTGGCAGTTGAGTGAAGTAATTTTTTGAGGGTGTTCACAGGAACTTTTCGGGAGGTCGTGGTCTATCATACCATATCGGGATAGATGCAATCCACAGGGTCTGGTCCTCTGTGAAAACACAAGAAGACCCTCTCCAAAGCATCATATCCTTAGACCCAAATTTTGAAATCATAATACCCTTATATCCATTCTGGTTTAGCTTGGCAGCCCATGTAATGAAATGTCTCTATGTACTTAGCTCCTTCACAGTCAAAAATTTTAAAGAAAACACAATGACACAGAGTCCAGACTCTCTGTGAATTTTCCATTTTTACGTGGCTTATTTCTCTTTATTTCTCTTAATCTATAACTATCTGCACTCTGTCTCTTTAAAGACTGTACCTTTTTTTTAAACCATTAACTTTATTCTCTATATTCTTTTTCTTCTCTCTCAAGCCTACGTACATTCATCCAACAGTGTGACTCATTTAGTGGTCTGAATCTGTCCTATTGTAAATCCGCAATTTTTTACTATCCAAGAGCCCTTTTGATTTGCGCCTTTAAATCACTAGGCGCTTAAGAATCTAAGCTGTGACATTCCTAGGTCAAAAACAGCTACTGCCTGCTGGCCCCGCCCAGTCCAACATGGCGGAGCTGCTTGTGCCTCTAAGCTGCGGCATGCAATGTCCCCCCTTTAGGCACACAGCAGTCTAGTTGCCATCAAACAAATCGTAGCACTTTACTCCAAATGCTCCATTCAAAAGCCCTGTCTCCCGCAGGAGCCACACAGAGATTGCAATGGCGGCACAGCCCAGAAAGCCAGCATTTTAAAACAGCCAGTTTTTTCCTGCTGCTGAGTCAGGAAAATTTCAAAATGGAGGACGTACCATTTTGTGCTAGCTTTGGGGCCGCCAGGTAGGAGCAGCACTCAGCACTTTAATTCTGAGACTGAGCATGCAGCACAGAAATTCTTTTCATCCAAGTTACAGCCAAATCTGACACACAGAGCAATGCGCCGTCTGAAAACATGCCATGCCCTTCTGCCTGCCTAAGCCTGATGCGGCTGTCTGCCCAGGTGCAGGCAGGGAGTGCTGAGCCATCAGCATGGTCTCAAAGCACTCTCCTTCCAATCCCAAGCAGCAACACAAACATCCAGTCCCATAAAATCCCTTGAAATGCTTTAAAGCCAGAGTTCACTCTGGCAGCACGGCCCCAGGAAGCTGTGCTTTAAACTGACACAGCGTTTTTTCTGCTGCTGATGCCGAATCAGGAAATCTCTTTACGGCATGCCACCAACAAACAGCAAAAATCTGTGTGAAATTCTCTCTCCCTTATTTTAAAGCCTTCTCAGGTTTTTAAGTGGATTTAGCCCCACATTGGGCGCCACTCTGTTGAAATAAGGACAGCAGGGCTGCGTCCCCTGCACCTGGCCGCCCACATGGCTAGCTCTAGCTTATGCCCTGAAATAATTACACGGAAACTGTATTCTTTTAAACCGCTTGGCCCATTATATCTAGCCTTTTCTCAGCTAACTCTCACACCTGGACTAGCCCATTTCTTATAATCTGTGTAGCCCACGAGCTGGCTTACCAGGAATGATCTTAACCTGCGTCTGTCTGGAATGGGAGAATCATGGCGACTCCTTGACTCAGCTTCTTTCTCCCAGCATTCTGTTCTGTTTACTCCACCCACCTATGTTTTAACCTATGAGGGCCAAGCAGTTTCTTTATTGCTTAACCAATGAAATCAACAGATAGAAAGATAACCCTCCTCCATCACATTCTTACAGTGTGTGGTGCTTCAGGAACCTCTGTAAAAAATTGAGTGCCTGTAAAAGCATGGATTCTAATCTGTGTATTCTACTGTTTTCCATTTATCTATGTTTACTTTTGGGCTAGTACCATACTATTGTCATGATGATAGCTCTGTACTATAACTTGATATTCATATAATATTTCTACTAGAATTATTAAACATTTTTTAATATTTCAAAATTTCCATTTCCTTCATGATCAACAATTTATGTATAAAATTATTTGTTGAAAATGTACTAAAATTGTTTATGAATTATTCTTTGAAAAAAATTCACAAAATAGAAGTTAATAGGAATGATTTGAAGTAATGTATAAGAAGGAAGTTAACTCAATAAAATCATTCTAAACTTATCATATCACTACCAAACACCAAGAATATCATGTCTATTATAATGAAGGCACCACACATGAAGAAACACAGCTCATTACAAGGTGAGAAATTAAATGCAAGAATCTCTCATGGTCATGTTAAAGTCACAATAGCCTCATTTCTAACAACTCCCACTGAGGTTTGCATTCCCAATACTCCCAAAATCTATCTCCAGTAAATGATCCACATCTTTAAAGGAAGTGGAGATACTCTGAAGAATGATATGCAGTCCATTAAAGAAAATAAGAAGCTTAGGTTCAATTTATATACTACCTTGAATATCATGATCTTTATACTGTATGTTAGTAAAGGTAAGTGAAAGTGTTGTAGAAAACAAATTCATTAACTTCAGTATGACTAAAATGGCATTTTAATAATTGTGTTGGCCAGAAGAAAGTTTTAGTCTTTGAAGCCATCAAATCCTGGAATTAAGAGCTTACTTAATATCAATTTGTAGTAAACTAGAACTAACAATTACTGTGAAAATTGAGAGAAAATATGCTCTCAGGACTATACTGCAGAGAAAAAATTGACACTAGTCTGTTCATGAGTAATTACAATGAATATAAGAAATGTCATATGATCATTCATAAAGCCCATAATATAACGAAGATTAAACTAGGACTATTGTTCTTTTCAAGATTCAGGTAGTTTACAGAGTATATAAATACTTGTGTATATTCACCATTTGAGGAGGAAATAGAGAATGACATTGTGTTCTTAATCAGATATTTATAAAATCTCTGTAAATATAATCCTTAGACCATAAACTAAAAAAAAAAGAAAAGAGTGGTCATTGAATAAAAGGGAGAAAGCATAAGATGTTGTACATTCAATGAAAAAAGAAAATGTAAAGAATTTAAGAATTTTATCATGATTGTTACCTATTGTAAGAAAAGCAAAACAGCTAGTTTCCAAATAAAAGAGGCGGTCAAAGTATGTACCCCATCAAATGACTGCAAAAAATGTGAAAAAAATGCAATAGATTTGATCTGCAACATGCTTTGGATTGCCTTAGAGGGAAATGGATTCGATTTCAAGCAATTAAAGGGTACTTTAAAGATTTTAAAGAAGTACTTAACAGATTTCATTTTATAGATATTCATATGTTATCCATATTGCTTACTTTTTGGTTAATTGACCATAAAGTTTATTTCAATCTTCAAGATGTTACATGAAAATAATCTTTATTTTGTTTTTGCATAAGTCCTACACTAGGTTAAGTCTTTTCTCACATGACTTACTTTCTTTATAATTATGTATTTCTAGATTATAAATCTCTTCCTAACAGAGTTTGGTTACATAAGAACAGTGGTAATTAAGTACACTTTAAAGATATTTCTTTTGTTATTGAATTGTACCTTGTAAGAATTTCACATGAGACTTTTGAATTCAAAGAATGTTTATCAAATTCTTCAAAAGATCAGAAGGCAGGCTAAAGCTGAAACTATGGGATGAGGGACGCCCTTTATATGGTTGTGGAGCTGAGCACAAGTGGATTTTGAACTTTCTGTAGGCTGCTCTTATACTATGGCAGCTTCCTCACGCACCACTGACTAGTGGAGTCGTCTGTCACACTTACTGCCATCTCTTGTTGGTTTTGCACTTTTCTGTTTTGTGTCAAAGCTAGGGCCTCAAGCATGCTTGCTAAGGCTTTTTGTTTGTTTTCCATGAAACAAGGATCTCACCCATGTAGCACCTCAGGGCATTCTTAAACTTTCGTGCCTTAGTGTCCAGGTGCTGAGATGCCAGGTATGGCAGGATGCCACCACTGCTTTTCTCTTTACAAAAAGTGGTCTATCTGTCCAACCACAAAGAAATTCTAATGTGAATTTTTATTAACCCAACTAGTTATTTAATCAGAAAAATCTGTTGGCAGGGGATTCCTATTTGGAAGAAAATGCTATTTGATTATTAACCAAGTTAATGGACATTTTTTTTCCACGACAGCTGTGTTTCTGGTGAGTACTGAACAAATGTGTGGTTTTTCTGTGTCGCATTTGTTTTATTTTTCAAGCACTGTAACTTGGGATGGATGGTTAGAAACAATAATATAAGAGGGTTTCTACTTAACCTGTTCAGGACTGAGCTGTGTCACCTGTTAATTTCTCCCTGTGCCAAGATGTTTGCCAGCATCCAGTGCTGTGTCAGTCCCTATGTAGGTTTATGTGAAAGCTTGGTTTTAGCTCATTTCTCATGCCTTGAAGCATGCTACACATTCAGACCTTAAGGGGTAACTTTACAAATTGTGCACCTGTAAGGATTATTAACAATGAGATAGAAATTTGAGCGAGTTTATACCATAATTTTGTAGAAAAAGGATCTGCTCAATTCCATATTTCATTCATGAAAAATCTGCAATATGCAATATTCTAGGAACAAATAAAAAGGAAATGTAAACCATTGTAAATGTCTTTTGTGTGATATGGCTGATGCATATATCATCGTCTTTGATTTTAGAATACTTCATAATGATAAAATTAAACTCTTTATTACAGTTTAAAAAATATATTCTTTGAATTTTTAATGCATTTGTCATATTGATATAAACACAGATTCTGGTGTCAGATTGATCTGCTTTACTCACTAGCATTCATTCTGGTTAGCTATATACTTATTTCAATAAATTGTACATCATAGCTTCCTTACATATACATGGCATCAGTAATATTCTTGTTTCATATGTTTGTTATGAGCACTAAACAACTTTAATGTCCACTAAATATTTAGAGTGAAGTCTAATACTTGACAAACACTTTCCTATAATTAATAATATTTTATTACCCCCAAATTATGATGTGTAAAAAGGCCAGTTGAGATAGTTTAACATTACTCATTAAAATACAAACATAATTTATATATGAAAACTGAGACACCATGTTAGTTATTTGCTTCTAAACTAGTATGTACAAATACATACATTTTCCACAAGAGCCCATCTTTCTTAACTGGCAATGAAGCATTTGACAAAAAAAGTTTAAAACAATCTGAGTCTGAATATATATATTCTTGAGATTTTTATAAAATATCAGATAGGATTAAAAGGAAAACTGATTTTTAATGAATTTGAAGATTGGTTTCAATATACAAATTGAATTCTAACTTGTGTCTTTATTTAAAAAACAATAAGTAATCTTTGTTGAGTTCTTAAGAAATAAAGATTAAAGTATTGGTATGATTCTGCATCATAGTTATAGTTGAATCATCTGAGTTTAAGGAATCAAGTGAAATGGAGATTGGTATATATGAGAAAAATAAAGTTATTACCATCTAATCTTTAATTTTATTTCTGGGTGAATAAAAGAATGGGAAAAATAGGATCTACCAAAATTTATCATTTGATAAGATAAAATGATGAAACTTTCACCCTTTCAAATGCTTTCTAGTTTATATGAGACTATTGTTTAAAGGTGTGTGATGCTTAAAATCATTTCAAGTTATATTCAGTCATATTGATATGTTAAACATTGAATTTTTCAGATCATCAATTGACATTGTACTTATAACAAAAATATGTCCATACTAACAATAACTGTGGCTTGCTTTTTTTTCCCACCTCCTTGAATTAAAAAAACTCCCAGAAGCTTACTGAAGTGAATAAATGGATTATGAAAATGGATCATCTGTGACAGAATTTATTTTAGTGGGATTTTCTGGAGATTCGCAACTTCAGATTTTCTTCTTTGTGATATTTTTTTTGATCTATGATGCAACTGTGGTGGGTAACATTCTCATTATAGCCACAGTGACAGCTAATTCTACCCTTCATTCTCCCATGTACTTTCTTCTTGGAAACCTTTCCTTTCTGGACATGTGTCTTTCCACCGTCACAACCCCCAAGATGATCAGAGACTTGCTTGCAGAACACAAGAGCATCTCTCTATGGGGATGCACGGTCCAGATGTTCTTCATGCACCTCTTTGGGGGTGCTGAAGCAACACTTTTGATAGTCATGGCCTTTGATAGATACGTGGCCATATGCAAACCCCTGCACTATAGGACAATTATGAGTCACAGGTTGCTGCATGTATCTGTATTACTTTCCTGGACAATTGGTTTCATACACACCATGAGTCAGATGGTATTGATAGTCAATTTGCCTTTCTGTGGCCACAATATTGTAAATAACATATTTTGTGATCTCCCCCTGGTAATCAAGCTTGCTTGTATTGAAACAAACACTCTGGAGTTATTTGTCATTGCTGACAGTGGGCTGCTGTCTTTTATCTGTTTCATCCTCTTGCTCCTTTCTTACATTGTCATTCTGGTCACTGTAAAGCATAAATCACCTGGCAGGCTTTCCAAGGCTCTGTCCACATTGTCTGCCCACATAATGGTGGTCACTCTGTTCTTTGGACCCTGTATCTTCATCTATGCCTGGCCATTTGGTAGTTTTGCAAGCAATAAGGTGCTTGCTGTATTTTATACTGTTATCACTCCTGTACTGAATCCTGTTATTTACACACTGAGAAATCAGGAAATGAAGAAAGCTATGAAAAAATTATGGATCCAACAAGTCAGCTTCATGTAGAACTTACAGACTGAGCTATACACTTTATCTCAGCCTTTGCACAAAATGGGTAGATAATTTAAAGACTGTGGATAATATATTGTTTAACACTTTCTGTTTGAACCATACACTAATAAAGAAAAATTAATATTATTGTACTACTGTATTAGTAGCAATGGTTTAATATTATTTTTAATCATTTGTATTTTGACCATTTTTCAATAATGAGAATTTCTTTTGTTTGAAAAATTAATGATTGAAAATGTTTATTAAATCAGAAGACATAATATAAATTATGGTGTACTGCATATGTATCTTGACACTCTATCAGAAAAATATATATTATATATATATTTAATGGATTTGTGTGTGCATACCTTATTTTATGACTTCATTGTTCAATTAATATCAACTTAGTAAAGGGAAGCTCATGTTTCACCATAAATTAGTGGCTAAATGTTCTGTTTTCATTAATTTTTAATTGCATGCAAAAGTTGTATCTCAATGATGAATAGTTATCTGAGATAATGGAAGAATTTTGCTTCCAAATCATGTTTTTTCTTTAATTGGATATGTGGTTCTTCCAAATCTCCAAAATAGTCCTTGAACATGACACTAGTTTTGCATTTCCTGCAGATATACAATATTGATTTAGCTGAATATTTTTCACAGTACTGGTAAATCCAATGGTTTCCAATTGATATTCCCAAGCATAAACTTCTGCTCCACACATCAGAAAAATAGTGTATGAATTCCACACACTTCTAAGAATATGTATCTGCAAAGTGCACTCTATAACTGGGGTAAACTCATGATGAATTGTGAAACAACTGGACCTTTGGCTTAGCAAAAACTCCTTTAATCACTTGACTACCATACATCTCTACATATACAGGAGAGCCACAATACTCCTGGGAGCCCAATATAGTTAGTGTCAATTCAGAATATTTCTGTTCCTACATCATACCTGTAATTTTGATACAGTTATAAATCATAATGAAATATCTGATATGCAGAATATCTGATATGGGTCTTCTATGAAAGGGTTGTTCGATCATACAAAGGGTCATGACTCACATACTGAAAATTGCTAATAAAACAATCCTGGAAACTCTCATTATTTCTTTACACCCAGTGTGTAATTACTGACCTGTACCAACAGGTTGGTATTTAGTGACAGGGTCCAAAGGAAGAAGACCAAGAAAGAGACTGATAATCAGAGCTCCTTAGGACAAAAAGAATTGAGCTTACAGGATAAAGTTGTAAGTTCTTACCAAGGCTCTGGGCCCAGGCTTTTATTGACTCAAACAAGTTCCTGCTTTTACTCAAGGAACTATGTTCCTTATTTATGGATTGGAGTTTCAGGGAAACCCTTGGATCTACCTGATTTTCAACAATTACCCTTGTAGCATGTCTCTGAAAGGAAGGATTAGAGAAATGCTAACAATAAAACTGAGGAATTTTGTCAAGGTCCTTCTTCAATGGAATCTGATCATTACTTCATCATGGGTATCTGAATTTGAAAACTGGCTCAAGTATGGAAATTAGTTCATGAGCCCAGGTCCCCTGGTTTCATGATCCAATGTTGTCTTTCTTTCATTTATTTCTGAGATTTTTTTGCATATTCAGATCTAGACTTTGTAATGGATTTTAATAGTATTTTAATAAATAAATATTGTCTGAATATCTGAGAGTAAAACAGTCCCACTGGTTAGCCTTACAGACCAGATTATGGTGACACACACCTTTAATCTCCGTAGCCATAATGAAATACACTTTTAATGCCTGCAGTTACACTACTTGTCATAGAAACTGGGTGGTGCATGCCTTTAATGATGGCAGTGCATGCCTTTAATCCCAGCCCTAGAGAGAATAGGGGAAGTTTCTTTCCCACCTGGTCCCACAGCCATTCAGTCCCAAAGAAACACACAAAGGTATACATTGATTATAGACCTAGTTGGCCTAGTAACTCATGTTTTCTTTTTTCTTTTTTGAATTTTTTTTATTGAGAAAAGGAGAAAAAAAACAAGTTTCCACCTCCTCCCAGCCTCCCATTTCCCTCCCCCTCCTCCCACCCTTCTCCCCCTCCCACCCTTCTCCCCCTCCTCCCACCCTCCTCCCCCTCCCCCCACTCCTTTCCCCCTCCCTCTCCTTACATCTTAAATTAACCAATAATTCTTGTCTGTTAGCCACATGGTTTGGTGCCTTTTATCAGTGAGGCATTCTCCTCTTGCTTCCTCTGCATCTGAGTGACAGCTGCAGACTGTTTCCTCTTCCCAGAATTCTCCTGTTCTGGTTGCCCCACCTATACTTCCTGCTTGGTTGCCCCACTTATATTTCCTGTCTGGCTACTGGCCAATCAGCAGTTTATTAAATCAATACAAGTGAGAGATCCTTACAGGGTAGAAGACCATTGTCCCACAGCAAGGCTTCTTATTTTATTTTATTCCTAGAAATACTACAACTGTTTATCCAGTACCAAAGTGCATAGGAGTCAAGACACCACAGTCAAGTCAGGTCATTACAGACATTTCTTTGCCTAGGTTACCCATTATGTTAGCTATTCTCACTTTGCATGTGGTGGTCCACCTGTGTATTATAGGGCATAATTAAACTTATTGTGTTTAATTCATCTAACTGAGTGACAGTAGCTCCAATCCTAATTCTGGCTCTAGAGTAATAACAAAACTTCTAATATGCTTGTGACTCTCTAACATTTTTATTATGATGATTACAGTATTAATAAAGTAAATGTATCCTGGCCTCCACAATGTGGAGGATTAAGTTTTTCATGGCAAATAATTCTTGTATTGAAATTTCTCAAAGTCTTAAAATCCCTTTATCAACACTAAGCCAAAGGATATTAGGCATCTCCAGATATTTCAGTATGTCATCTTTTAACAAATGTTTCAGCCAATTCAGTCAAACAAACTTTTGACACCTTGTTTAACTGTACACAGTTTGGTATTAAACACAGACTCTCCATTTAGCGTGTCTATATGGATAAACTCATACTAATTCAGTTTTAGTTTCCTTATATTATTATTTCACAGCCTTAAATTTCCTTACCACATGTTATCCACGGACCTCTGTTTTAATTAATTAGTAAACTCATTAAGCAATTTAATTGTGTAATACACATACTCATGGATATACTTTCTATGTCCCCTCTAGGATTCTGCTTAAACTTCAGTCTGGTTATAGGTCTAGAGGCCATGGGGGACATCTCTATTACCATAACTGGACTGGACTGTCATAGACTTGAAGGAATGTCACTTCTAGTTTGTCTATAAGGGATCAATGCCCTCAGACAAAGGCAGGGAAGAAAAAATACTTCAGGTCATTTGTGTGTGTGTGTGTGTGTGTGTGTGTGTGTGTGTGTGTGTGTGTGTGTGAGTATGTGTGCAATGTATCCTCTATTAAGGGCATATTGACTTTTTCTTCACATGGTATAAACTTTTAAGAATCTGAGGGTTCAATGTCTCAGTTTTAGTAGGACCTTAACATATATCTCCATCACAAGCTCCAAAATTTTATTTCTTATTAATTACCCCCCATAAATTAAGCTCTGACATGCTTTGTGATGACTAACCTTATCTGTAAATGTAGCTACAGCTAGAATTAACTAAAATCCAAAAATGCAGGGGCACATCTCTGAGAGACTTTTGTTTAATTTGAAATGGGAAGGCCACTTCAAATCTGGAAATAGAGGATGGAAGTCACCTTTAATCCAGATCTTTTGAGGTGGGAAAATTCTCCTCTAATGTTACCATGCCTTCTACCTGAAGCCTATATAAGGACATTAAAAAGAAACTTCTGCGTTTTTGCCTGATTACTCTTGCCTCTTTAGCAAGTCCATTCATGGCAGCAGAGTCTATTTCTTTAGAAGTTCAGCATTTACTGAAAACCAGCAGAAATGTCCAGGTTCATAGACTACATAACTACTGAATTCTTGTATTTTCTTTTCATAGGCAGCAGTTGTTGGATTAACTGGACCACAGTTTTAAAAAATTGTAATAAATGGTGTGTGGGTGTGTGTGGGGGGGTGTATGTATGTGTGTGTGTGTGTGTGTGTGTGTGTGTGTGTGTGAGGAGAGAGAGAGAGAGAGAGAGAGAGAGAGAGAGAGAGAGAGAGAGAGAGAGAGAGAGAGAGAATTTGTTCTTCTTGCTGGGACTTGAATTTTCCTTGTAATTTTGCCAACATTACAATGAGGGCATTTGACTTTCTGTAACATGAGCTCTGTGTCTGATGAAGAGAAGTTTATCTTCCAAGCACAATTAGAAATGTAGAAATATATCCAATATCAGCCATATTTCCAATTCACTCATCTATTGGTGCTGATCTTACTCTGAAAGGCCTAACCAACCTTTTACATTCTGAACTAACATTTTCTAAATTAACAATTACATTTCTGAAATAACACCAAAAATGCAATTAAGAGTCATCTGACTTTTAAAACTGATATCATTCTATTTAAAACTGAAGTCAATCATTGTAATAAAAAATATGAATGGGAGACCTGGTATAACTTTAGTGAATGACTCAGACCTCTTTTCTGACTCTTCAAACTTGTCTCAAGCATTTAAGACTCAAAAATGTTGGTAAGGCCAAGATATGGTCTTCAAATTAAAGCTGCCTTTGTAATTCAGCATATTGGTTCTGTCCTAAAAACTTATCTTGTGAAATATCTATGCCTCTAGCTCTATTTTATCTGAAGACAGATGTTAAAATGGAATCCCACACTAGCTCAGAATTGAGTGTAATAAACAGTTATTTATTAGGGATACACTCTCAGATCACAGTCCTCTGCTTGAATGGGGAATAGCAACCAAATCCGACAGCCAGAAGAAAGGCCGAAAGCATGCTTTGCATCAGCATTTATACTTTAAGAGTCCACGCCCAAAGACAGCTTTGATTTTTAAGTGAGTCATGACTATTATTCTAAATAATATTCAGAGATTCTGACCCAGAGATAACCTGTCCTCACAAGTAATAATTCTCTTTGGTTTGTGATCCTATCTAGATAATTATCTTTTTTTCTTTAGGCATCTAGATGTACAGGGTCTCTTGATTTTCTGAAGATGAGTATTTTCCTGCAAAGACAAGGACAGAACCCTGCCCCAACCCTTATGAGGTTTCCTTATAACCTGATTGGTTTTCACCTCTGTGGATGAGCTGTTATTTCTCTTTCTCAAGAGATTTTTATTTTTTATTTTTTTTCCTTTTTTTTAAATTTTTTTTATACTTTTTTTATTGATAAAAGGAGAATAAAGAAAAGCAAGAAAAAAAAACAAATTTCCACCTCCTCCCAGCCTCCCATTTCCCTCCCCCTCCTCCCATTCTTCTCCCCCTCCTCCCACCCCTCTCCCCTTCCCCCCACTTTTCTCTCCCTCCCTCTCCAATTCAAAGAGCAGTCAGGGTTCCCTGCCCTGTGGTAAGTCCTAGGTCCTCCACCCTCCGTCCATATCTAGGAAGGTGAACATCCAAACTGGCTAGGCTCCCACCAAGCCAGCACATTGCGTTGGATCAAAACCGCGTGCCATTGTCCTTGGCGTCTCATCAGCCCTCATTGTTCGTCATGTTCAGAGAGTCCAGTTTTATCCCATGCTTTTTTTTGGTAACAGTCCAGCTGGCCTTGGTGAGCTCCCAGTAGATCAGCTCCATTGTCTCAGTGGGTGGGTGCACCCCTCGTGGTCCCGGCTTCTTTGCTCATGTTCTCCCTCCTTCTGCTCCTCATTGGGACCTTGGGAGCTCAGTCCAGTGCTCCAGTGTGGGTCTCTGTCTCTATCTCCATCCATCGCCAGATGAAAGTTCTAGGATGATATGCATGATATTCGTCAGTATTGCTCTAGGGTAGGGTCATTTCAGGTTCCCTATCCTCAGCTGCCCAAGGAACTAACTGGGGGCCTCAGCTTGGGCACCTGGGAGCCCCTCTAGGGTCAAGTCTCTTGCCCATCCTAAAGTGGGTCCTTTAACTAAGAAATGGGGTTCCGTGCTCCCCTATCCAACCGGTTTCTCAGGAAATTTGGGATCAACCTACCCCTGGACCCAGCAATACCACTCTTGGGAATTTACCCAAGAGATGCTCTATCATATGTCAAAAGCATTTGTTCAACTATGTTCATAGCAGTATTATTTGTAATAGCCAGAACCTGGAAACAACCTAGATGCCCTTCAATGGAAGAATGGATGAAGAAAGTATGGAATATATACACATTAGAGTACTACGCTGCGGTAAAAAACAATGACTTCTCGAATTTTGCATGCAAATGGATGGAAATAGAAAACACTATCCTGAGTGAGGTATCCCAGACCCAAAAAGATGAACATGGGATGTACTCACTCATAATTGGTTTCTAGCCATAAATAGGGGTCACGGAGTCTACAATAGGCGAATCTAAAGAAGCTAAGTAAGAAGGTGAACCCAAGGAAAAACATATAGTTATCCTCTTGGATAAGGGAAGTAGACAAAATTTCCGGGGAGAAAAGTGGGAGGTTGGGGGTGGGGTGGGATGGGGATAAAAGGAGATGGGGAGAGAAAAGGAAGAAGGAAAGGAGGGGGGACTTGGGGAAACAGGAGGATCGGGAGATTTTTATTTTTTAAACTGAATATTTATTAATTTTGATACTATCTGTAACATTCCTTGTCCTGTCGAAACAAGAGCAAAACTCCTTCCCCATCATAATACATCTCCTTGTTTCCATTGTGAGGTCAACACATCCTTGAAATACATCACCTGATTTAATTCAAAAGAATTTTCTATTATCCAGTGTCTCTCTGCTGTTGTAGTTTCTTTCAAACTAGCATTAAGAAAATTCAAGGACAATAAAGCATTATGTAATCTATTTCTGGGGGTATTTTCCATTCTTTTCTGTTTGTTTAGCATATACTTTACAATTTTGTTTGAACTTTCTATAACTGCCTGACCTGTAGAATTGTGTGGTATAACTGTAACATGCTTTATACTATAATAAGCAAAAAACTGTCTCATTTTCTTAGAGACATATGCTGGACCATTATCTGTCTTTATTTGTGCAGGTATACTCATGATGGCCATAACATCTAATAAATGTATGATTACTGAATCAGCCTTTTCTGTGCTCAAAGCAGTTGCCCATTGAAAACTTGAATAAGTGTCAATGATGTGGTGTATGTATTTAAATTTTCCATAGTCTGCAAAGTGGAACACATCCATCTGCCACATTTAATTCCTTTGAGTACCCTTTGGGATACTTCCTGCTGGTAGTGGATTTCACTTATAGAAATAACAAGTAGGACATTTCTTTATAATCTCCTTAGCTTGTTGCCATGTAATAGGAAACCCTTTCTTTAAACTGTTGCTATTTACATGATGTTTCTTATGAATTTCTAAGGCCTTCAACACATTTCCAATTCTTAATCAGTCAATTTCTGCATTACCTTGTCTAGAGAACCTGGCAGACCCATATAGGTTTGGATATGTGTTATATATATATATATATATATATATATATATATATATATATATATATGACAGAGCCTACTCCTAATTATATCTAGAACCTGTAAGAATAATGATGTCAATTCTGTATCATAAGATATAAATTCAGTGGTTTAAATATGCAAGACAACTCTTTCTGCATATTGTGAAACAGTAACTATATTAAGAGGTTCTTTAAAATCCCTTAGTACAATGAGAATAGCATATAATTCTGCCTTTTGGACAGAATTATAAGGGTTTTGTTCCACCTTACTTAAATCTTCTGATTTGTAACATGCCTTTCCTGATTGATTTGTATCATTATAGAATGTATGGGCTCCAGTTATTGGTGTGTCCTGTACAATGGGGGAAGATCTAAGAAGTTCTCTTTATAAAGTTAATCCTATCACTTTTGGATGTTATTAATCTCTCCTAAAAATTAGTACAAACTTGTTGCCAAGGTTCATCATCTTCCCATAATTTTTTTAAATTTCATCACTTGTAAAACCCATTATAATCTCTGCTAGGACTATATCTGCTAGTTGACAGAGACTCAATTTTCCTTTTACAACTAATTTAGAGACCTTTTCCACAAAAGGATTTAATTTTTACTTGGTTTAAATGGTTAAAAAGATCCATTCTAAGATAATATCTTAATTTTGCATTAGAATTCTTGTAGAATAAATTGAAAAAGAAAGCATATTTAACAAGTGCTGCAAGCATAACTGGATATTAACATGTAAAAGAATAAAAATAGTCTCATATCTATCACCATACACAAACCTCAAGTCTAAATGGATCAAAGACCTCATCATAAATCCAGTCACACTGAACCTTATAGAAAACAAAGTGGGAAGTACACTTGAACACATTGACACAGGAGACCACTTTCTAAATATAGCCCTAGTAGCACAGACACTGAGAGAAACAATTCACAAATGAGACCTCCTGAAACTGAAAAACTTCTGTAAAGCAAAGGACACAGTCAACAAGACAAAAACAATACCTTACAGAATGGGGAAAGATCTTTTCTAACCCCATATCAGACAGAGGTCTGATCTCCAAAATATACAAAGAACTCAAGAAATTGATCATCAAAAGAACACATAATCCAATAAAAAATGGAGTATAGCTCTATACAGAGAACTCTCAACAGAGGAATCTAAAATGGCTGAAAGACACTTACGAAAATGTTCAACATCCTTAGTCATCAGAGAAATACAAATCAAAATAACTCTGAGATTCCATCTTACACCTGTAAGAATGGCCAAGATTAAAAATACTGATGACAACTTATTCTGGAGAGGTTGTGGGAAAAGGGAATTCTCCTGCATTACTGGGGAGAATCAAAGCTAGTACACCCCTGTGGAGATCAGTGTGGTGATTTCCCAGAAAATTAGGAAACGACCTTCCTCAAGACCCTACAATACCACTTTTTGGTATATATCCAAAGGATGCTCAATCGTGTCACAAGGACATGCGCTCAACTATGTTCACAGCAGCATTGTTTGTCATAGCCAGAACCTGGAAACAACCTAAATGCCCCTCAACCAAAGAATGTATAAGGAAAATGTGGTACATTTACACAATGGAGTCCTACAAAGAAGAAAAAAATAATGACACCTTAAATTTTGCAGGCAAATGGATAAAGGTAGAAAACATTATTTTGAGTGAGGTAACCCAGACACAGAAAGGCAATTATCATGTACTCACTCATAAGCGGAT
>NW_027460886.1:0-28897 GCF_037038515.1 Microtus pennsylvanicus | reverse complement strand
CTGTTGCTGACTTTGTTATTATCGCAGTAATGGTTGAATAAAAATGATGATAAATTGGGATATTTTGAAAGTGTTTTGTTTTATAGCAGTTTGGGGAGTTTATCCTATTTCTCCCTTTGTCTAGGAGGAATCTCTATCTGCTCCCTAAATCACACATAAAATAATATAGTTCATTTTCTTTTTAGTTTTAGCTTCAGATGATGTCATGGACCCCCTTCTGACATATATGCCTGACACTCACACAGTAACTCATTTCCACATATGAAATAATATTGTCCATTTTCTTTTTAGTTTTAGCTTCAGATGATGCCCTTCTGACATGTATGCCCGAAACTCATACACCATCTCATTTTCCAGTGCTGGGTGTAAATATTGTTCAATTTCCTTGGTCTTTATACAATTTACCCCTCATTTTTAAGCAAAAATGTTCTTATAGAAATTTCAAATGAGAACTCTAAAGCTTCTTGATCAAGATGTGCAGATGCACACAGAGGAACACACAGAAAGAGATACGAACACAGGCACACTCAAAGAGACACACACATGTAACAATCATAGTAAAAGGAAAAGAGGCTAAGAACTGGAGAGTAAGGAGTACAGGGGGAGATGGAGGGTGGTATCTTGGAGGAATTAGAGGGAGAAAAGGGAAGAAAAGTTTTGTAATCCTATTTAAATTAAAAACATATTTTTAATTAAATAATAAATAATTAAACAAAAATCTCTTAGCCATTTAGGAAAGTTTCTATGCTGCATAATATTATCTCTTTCTTCTTCATTCTCTCTCTGTGTGTGTGCCCATGCTTGTCTAAATGCACATAGTTACATGTATACTTGAAGGCTGGTGAACAAACTCATACATGTCTTTAAAAAATGCTTTTAGACATAGAATTTTTATAGAAAACTTTGTATATATTACCTATTAAGCAAGTAAGCATGGAAGACTGCAGTGTGAGAAGAATGATGATATTTAAGTCATCATTTTAATTATTAATTATTAAAAGTCAATTTGATTTGTAAATTGTGATTATGAGAGTTTCATTTGAATTATTGAAATAGTCCTATATTAGTTTGGCTAAGTGAAGCAAAATGTGAAAGAAAGAAGGGGTCCTCTGTCACGGACCGGCTCAGGGGAGCCACTCAGACCATGGGAGAAGCAGGGTCTTGGTAACAGGAAGGCACAAGTTCGGCAAATGACAGACAGACACAACACACAAGAGAGTGGTTGGAATCTGCTGCTATTTTACTGAATTAATGTTTTAATGATATAGTATTCAAACAAAGAACAAATCAGAAGGCCATGTATCATTAGTTGGCACAGTATGAAAACTTCTTTTAGTCACATCAGCAATATTTAAGGAAAGTATATTATCAGGAACAGGTGTTAGACATAAAGCATCCTTAGAAGAGGAAATCTTGTCCTTGGGAATGTAAACCTCAGGCAAGTGGTTTCATCTTATGAATAGAAAGTTTCTGTCTCATTATTGCTATCATGGCTCTTCCTCTTCCTAACCCTTTATTTCATCTAGTGACCAAATATACCTAATCAGTTCTCTGCACCTCTTGAGCTATACTTTTTAGTACCTTCTTATGCAGCAGACATCATGGGGGTTGGGATCTAGCAGGCCTATCCATAAAGTTGAAAGTATAATATATCAGTCTTTGTCCATCAACATTAACCCATCTATTCCCTTGCTCATCATACACCCTGTGTATGACAAAGGTTCTGCTGTGGTCTTATACATTCCCATACTGTGCTTCCTTATCCCAGAGCTGTTTCTGAATAGAATGATCCTTGTCTTGTATATATATAGAATATCATTATTATAAAAGAGATTGTGCAAAGCTCATATCCTACATAGCCAGCTAATCAAGAAACCTGTCTATGCCTCAGCTGTGGCTAATACCAGGCTGTCTGCCATTGACCTCCAGGAAGCCTAGTCCCATGGGACACATAGCTCCCGTCCGGCATAATGACATATGTCATGTCACACAGACGACACTGGAATTGGTGTGGCAGTCCTCACTGGAGGCTTTCAAAGGAAACAAATTGTTATCTCACCAAGGGAATGTATCTTTAGGGGTCTCCCTCTTTTTAAAATAGTATTTTTATTTTAAAATTATTTATATATATTTGTGTGTGGGGGGGTGGGGTTTCAAGTGAGTGCAGATTCCCAGTCTGGCCAGAGGAGGATGCTGGATTCCCTGAAGCTGGGGTTGCAGGCAGTTGTGAACAGCCTAAAGTGGGTGTTGGGAATCAAATTCTGGTCCTCTGCAGAGCAGAAGCAGCACAGTCCCTTACATGCTGAGCCATCTCTGCATCCCTTCCTTATGGATGTCTTTTCCATGCCCATTTCTGGCAGGGAATGATTTGACAGGCATCTCCACAAACCCCAGCTTGCAGCAGGCTGAATGTGGGTGGCACATTTAGAAACAACATGGACCCACATCCATAAAGTCATGTTTTACACAGTGTCTGGGTTTGAAGTTTCCCTGGCTATGTCTACGCCACTGAGCAATGTAGGCTTTGTTTCTTTACCGCTAAGCAGAGGCATCAAAACTGCTTCAAATACAATTGATTCCCAGGCTTGCTAGCTGTATCACCTGGGCTGTTGACTTAGCTAAAGAAAACAAATTGTCCGATCTTTAACTTAGTAATAAATGTGGGCTGAAAATGAGGAAATCTTTGTTTTAAAACTAGCCTAGAGTGTGTAGGTTCTGTGACACGGATAAGAGCCTTATTTCTCTTGTCTCATCCTGAATGATGCTCTGCTCCCCAAACTGAACCCTCCAGTGCTATGTCTTTATGAAGACTAGGTCTGCCTTGTTTTTCCCAAGATGAGAGATTCTTACGAGTCTCTGGGCTCAACTTTTTATTCTCCAAAACATGTGTGAAAAATTGGAAAAATAAATTTCTGGTTTCACATAAGTAAGTATGGTTTGGCTCAAGAGAATTGTGGCTTTTCCAAGTTAATAGAAAAGTATTCAGAGTGTGTTTTCTCTAAATAGGCCAGCCTAGTAGAGCAAAAGGCCCTTATGCATTTTCTATTGAAGAGACCATACATGATAACAATAGTATTGATAGTTAAAATTCACTTGTTAGCAAAATAAAGTTTTCATTTTCTTCCCCGTTGTGAGGCTTTTCCTTTTATGGACAGAATGAATGTAAACCCATCAGGGCATTTCTTTGCCCACTGTTTTCTGCAATGTCTTAGCATTGCAGCATCTTATTTCTCAACGAGCTCAGGAGAATGAAGTCCTCATCCTCAACTTACCAAGTGGTTGACTTCCAGGTTTCCAAACTCAGGAAAGGGTCACATGGTCCATATTTTCAGTGACTTGCTTCTGAGAGAAGGGGAGAATGAGGAGGAAGAGGAGGATGAAATTTCTTCAGCATGCATATTTGTGTGCTCACATATGTGTAGGTGACCATGCACACATATGTAGAGTCAAAAGGTTGATGTCATGAGTCTTGGTCTATTGTTTTTTTTTTCTCTCTCTCTGTCTCTCTCAGAGCTAAACTCTTCATCCAGAGTAGCTAGACAGAGAGCCCAATGACCCCTCCTCCTGTCTCTGCTGGGATCACAGGGTTTATATGTGTGTGCTGGGGATCAAAGTCAGGCTCCCATGCTTGCAAGAGAATCATTTGACCAACTGAGCCATCCCTCAGCTCTAACTTCTTTTCTTTTTGAATAGGTTCTCCCTGCATCACAACTGCCTGTTGAGAAGAAGCTGTTTCTCCCATTTCTGCTGATTCTTTTTCCCTCTGCCTCCTGGTGGCTGAATAAGCCTCTGTGTTTGCTACTATTTAGAAATATTCTTCACAGCGGCTCTGAGCCCCGGTAGCAGGGAGTTGACAAAAGATAAGGTCTCTATCTCTTCAAACATTCCCACACTACTCTGCTGCCAAGTCATTAAGCTAGGCAAACTCCTCTCCCACACGGGCTGTTAACTTTTATTTGTTCAGTGTTGCTCTTAAACATGCCTGCCCTGAACTCTCCCTTTCCCCCCAGGATGAAGGACTGAGTGCTTTGCAATTGCTTTGATCACAGCTGGTCTCCTGCTTTCCTGGCCCAACTCAGAGGAGCCTTAGGAGGCAGCCTGGTCCTTTGAGCCTGATTCATTTGCATGCACACGCACACAACTTTGTGTCCTTTGTTCTAAGGAAACAAATTTATTTTGATCCTTTGTATGCCTCATCTCAGATGTGAGGGCTGTGTTGATGAGCACAGTCAATAAGAGGTAAGGAGAATATTTCTTTGTGCTTATCAGAAGCTTGCTGTCTAATAGAGTAAGAGGGTAGAAAGCAAACATAGAGCAGACGGCTGACTGGTAAAGGTAGCTAGCGCTAGCGCCAAGGAGAAATGTATTCTTTAGTGGCACAGTCACAGATAGGTTGTCCGTATTCCTGTAATTAACCCTTGACCCATGCTCATGTAAGCAACCCTAATGAAACTCATTGGACCACTAGAAATAAAGTCATGAGGAGTTGGGGAGATGTCTTAACAGTTAAGGACACAGATTGCTTTTCCAGAACACCTGAGTTAAATTCTCAGCACTCTCATGGCAGCTAACAAGGGCTATCAACGACAGCAATAACCACAAAACACACAGTGATGGGAAAGATAATAAAAAAGAGAGAGTCATCAGATGGGAGAAGAGCGATTTCAGAGTGGGGTTCACTGTAAAATGACTTTGTAACTATGATGTGGCCGTTAAAGAGACAGTCCTATAATCCAGTGTGGAAAAGAAAGGTTCAAACACTGAAATGATATTGAAGGATTTAAATAAGTTCCTGAGTCAAAAACAGTCTTACCAGTTTGAGATCTTGACAAAAACATCAATATAACTGCAGAGCATATTTCCATGTAAAAGGCCAGCCAGAAGCCGGGCGGTGGTGGCGCACGCCTTTAATCCCAGCACTCGGGAGGCAGAGGCAGGCGGATCTCTGTGAGTTCGAGACCAGCCTGGTATACAAGAGCTAGTTCCAGGACAGGCTCCAAAACCACAGAGAAACCCTGTCTCGAAAAACCAAAAAAAAAAAGAAAAAAAAAAAAAAGGCCAGCCAGAAATAGCTTAGATTTTGTGGCCCATGTTATCTTAATGAAAACCACTCAACTCTTTCCTTGTATCCCCAAAAGACTAGACATAAGTTAAATGGTAAGGTGTGATTGTTTTACATTAAAACTTTATTTGAAACCCAGCAGAAAAACACGTGAGGGCTGTCCTTAGAACTGTAGATCAAGCTGTGTGATTGAGCCCATTTCCAAATTGGTAACACCTCCAAGTTTTGGGAGAATGATACAACGCCACTTCGTGGGTGACAAATTCTTGTGGTCAGAGCCTTTGTCCCATGTTTCTCTACATCCATGCTCAGACGTGTCTGTTATCCTCTGCCTTATTATGAAACAGACCATGAAACTGAATAGACACTTCTCTCAGCGCTGTGTCTTATAGATCGGTCATTGAACCTAAAGAGTGAGTTGTGCAAACCATCGCCTTGCAGCCAGTTAGTAATAAATACAAGAGGCCCAGACCTGTGGCTATCTTCTGAAGTGTCAGCCATTTTGATTAACTGGGCCTTTTATTTGGATGACTTCATATTTACTTTGTGTAGATTGTGTCAGACATGAATTTAATATTAAGGTAACCAAGTGGTGTCAGAAACTTGATGAGTAGGGCTGGAGGGATGACTTAGTGGGTAAAGCTGTCTTGTGGACATGATGAGCAAGGTTTGGATTTCCAGCTTTGGGTTTATTTAGAAACCTTGCACCGGTTGTGGTGGCGCAAGCTGGTAGGATTTGCTGAAGGAGGCAGAGGCAGGAGGATCACGAGTTCGAGGCCAGCCTGGGCTACACATTTAGCAGGGCGGTGGTGGTGCACGCCTTTAATCCCAGCACTCGGGAGGCAGAGGCAGGCGGATCTCTGTGAGTTCGAGGCCAGCCTGGTCTACAAGAGCTAGTTCCAGGACAGGAACCAAAAGCTACGGAGAAACCCTGTCTGTAAAATCCAAAAAATAAATAAATAAATAAATAAATAAATAAATAAATAAAATAAATAAAATAAATAAATAAAATAAAAAAATAAATAAAAGAAACCTTGCCCCAGTAAAAAGTGGACAACAATTGAAGAAGACACCAGCTGTCAATTAATGGCCTCTACATGCTTGTGTTTACCTATGCAGCTGCACATACATCCCTACACATGTGAAAATGTATACATATATTCATGCATCTCTCTCTCACATACATGCATGCATACACTCATTCAACAAATGCAAAATGAAAACCAACCAAGCAAAAAACCAAAGCAGCAAGTTAGTCAGTGCAGTAAAAAGCCCACATGTTTAGTGTCAGAGGTATTGAGAGGTGAGATAAAGGACTTTTACTTTGCGTTCTTTGTGCCTTTATAACCATTGTATAGCATTTTATTTCTGTTTGCACTCTTGCCCCTGTAATCCATCCTCCAAGAACAGTTAGTGTAGCTTTTACAACACTATCTGATCCCATCACACAGCTAAAAACCCTCTGAGCACCTCATCACCCTGAGGAAAGAGTGTCTTTTTTCTGAGACCTGTAGGAGCCATGGGTGATCTATCTAGAAGGTGACGCCCCCCCCCCCCCCACGCACACTTTAGAGGCCATCCACCTGCCCTACACTCCTGATCAATAGGCTATAAATTAGAGATTCCCACATCTGCCTTCTCAGGATCGATATTTACTAGAATTCACTGAACGGGAGGAAGCAGCTGCATTCACCTACTGGTTAGTTATATAACAAAGAAAAGGAGGAGGACACACACACTCACACTCACACACAAAGAGATACACCAAACAAGGGTCCTGAGCACGATTTCTGATCTCTACGCAGTTTTGGGGCACTCTTCCCAAATTTTTGTTGTCGCCATGTACTGGAAGGTCTCGGTGCTCCATATTTGCAGACGTCACATGTAGGAATGAGGATTTGCTGATTCAATCCCTAGCTCCCCATCTGGGAGGATGGGAGTGGGGTGTAGAAGCCAGCTCCAGGCAGGATGTTACCCCAAGTCACCACACTGGAACAGAAGAGGTTTTTGTGCCCATGAACTCATAGGAGCATGCGCTGTGTAAATCCCTACCAATCAGGAGATAGTAGGGTCTTAGGAACCCAGGGAAGGGATAAGAATGTATATTATACTTCTTATATTTTCACAAGTTGGAATCTTTGCCTACTGAAAGCTTGCATTCAGGTGGAGAGACATAGGGGAAACCGAACCACTGAACATATTCTGCAAAGTCCTGCTGATGAGTTAATTAATCCTCCTCCCAACTGTGTTGACCACGTGCTAGTGTGGTTGCGAATCTCCAAGCAGAGACTGCAATGCCAGCGTGGCAGGCACTTCAACCACTTAAACCTCTTACTTCATTTGTTCAGAGCTACTTCTGAGATAAGCTTTGTTGGCATAGGGACAGGAAATGGTCCAGGCAGTTACAGGGGATAATAAGTGAAAACAAGATATAGCATCAATAGCAGTGATAACGTGCTGGTCTTTCCATCGGCCTTCATCCTGTTTTTATTTCCTCTTCTTATCACACTATTCCTGGGGAGACAATGACTAACATCCCCTAACCTGGGATAGAGTACTGACCACAGAACAAAGAAATGATTCCCCTCAACTCTTGCATGAGTGGACCAGGACTTCTTAGAGGAGGGACATAGATGATTGACAGGTAGCTGTACCACTGCAAAGACCCCTGTACCCCCAGCACGGGTGATGACTCATGGACAGCTCCACTGCAGAATCTCTCCTCCCCAACAGTTGTTACTTCTTACCCAACCTTAGGGAGGGCCTTCGGAAGCCTCCCGAGCCTTCTAAGTGTGAAGGCTTTCCCAGTCTCCCTTCAGGGGGGAATGGTGCTGCTTAGAGGACATGGTTATATAATGCCTCTGAGAAAACAGCCACAGTGATGCTTGGCCAGTCACTTGTTTACTCATTTTTTCTTTAATTAAATCATAGGGCATGTGGACAGTGCTGGCCAGACGTCTGGTCACGTGACACAAAGAGAGACCCCAGATTCTTTCCTCCAGGAGCTCCCAGTCCACAGTAAGGTGCCATAGCTGACATTAAATATTCTTGTATGTGGCACCAAGAGGACAGAGTGGTCAAGTCATTATTGACTGACAGGAGAGATTTTGACACATAAGAAAAGTTGCTAGCACATCTCTGGGAATTATATTATGGCTGGTAGCTGTTGAACCCTGTAAATGCAGTTATTATGAGCAGATATATGCATTTAACTATAAAATTATATTCTGGATTTTAAAGGCAGTATAAAAACTTAATATAACAATATTTTATTGTTACCTTAACCACTTTATTATGTGTTAAAATGATATGTTGAGCATTTTAAGTTAAAGATATTATTCACATATTAAACTTTACATATTAAAATTAATTTTAGCATGTGAGAAAAACCAATATGGGAAAATAAACTTAGTAGTTGTTACTTTGTATATAACATACAAATATATATCATAGTATATTAACATATTAATTGATACATTATATTAAAACATTAATCATACAGATTTAATGAACTTAATTGTTATCAGCACATTAAATAATATATCTAATGATGATCAACTAACATTTTAGTCTACTAAATATTAATATGTTGAAATTACTTTCTCGGCTTTGCTCTTGTTTTTTGAAAACATGGCTGTGTTATGTATATGTCTCACATTGCATTTCTGTGGGCATCATGGGTTTAGATTCATCAGAGAAATGAGTAGTCTCTTAGCTTACCTCACAGAATAAACATGTCTTAACCAGAAAGTTAAGCTAGGTTCAAGGAGAATCTTTGGCCTCAAGACTCAGTCGTTCAAGCATCAAGCTGCAAGATCTATCCTCGGAAGTTTCTCCAACTTTTTCCTGGGTAGATAGTTAAAGGGAAAAATAATTGAATTTGTTGGAATTAACATGTTCATTTACATTAGTCACTTGTCTCACTGCTGTGGCAAACACTGGTAAAAGTGACTTACGGAAAGAAAGGTTCTGTCTTGGCATTCTATTGCTGTGAAGAGGCACCATGACCATGGCAACTCTTATAAAAGAGAACATTTAATTGGATCTTGTTTTCAGTTTTACAGGTTTAGTCTATAGTAGCATGGTGCTAGAGAAGCCAAGAATTCTACCTCCAGGTCTCCAGGAAGAAAGAGAGACACCAGGCCTGACTTGAGCTTTTGAAACCCCAAAGCCCACTCTCTGGGAAACACTTCCTCCAGTAAGGCCACACCTCCTAATCCCTCTCAGCTCGCACCACTCCCTAATGACCAAGCATTCAAATATATGAGCCTGTGGGGGCCATTCCCATTCAAACCACCACAGGTCCCAGTCTATGATGTAGAGCCATTCCCATTTAGGGTAGGTCTTTCCACCTCATATAACCCAAATCTAGAAACTCTAGAGGTTACAAGTTTATCTCTTTATTGATTCTAGATCCTGTTATATTGACAGCCAATATTAATTAGGAAACCCACCAACACCTTTATGGTTTGCATTTATTTATTTGCTCATTCATTCATTGTGTACATGCATTTATTATCTTCACATATGCATATATATGTAGTATGTGCACATGTAAGAACAAGTGTGCCATGTTGTGTGTGGTCAGAGGACTACTTGTACAAGTTGGTTCTCACCTTCCACTATGTAGGTCCTGGAAATTATTCAAGTTGTCAGGCTTCTGTGTGACTGCCTTTAGCCTCTGAGCCACCTCGCCAGCCCACTATGGTCTTCTCAACAACAGCTCTAACACAGTAGTCTAGAGCATCATTTGTGGGTGTTTCATTTGCTGTGTAATCTGTCAGCAATTCACGCAACTCCTCACTCCTCTCAAAAACTACAGTTCAGGTTTTGCTCACGCCATCAAGCCTGCCATCCCCTCCCTTTATCCCATCTCTATGCTCATTTGACATTCTACGCAGGTGAAGCACAGATGTTGTTTATGCATCAATTCTGGTTTCACCTACAAGAAAACTCAGTGCATTTTGAATTCATCGTATTCCAATCCATGGAACATGTTTTTGCACTCGAAGCTCCAAGTGCTGGTGCCACTTCACTATCCAAGGTACCTGTGTACTTTATCTGAAACTCAGAGACAGATGGAGGCTTTCAATTCCTATTGGTGGTATTTATTGCATAGATAACAAAGGTATCCAGCTTTAGAGATGACTAACAGCTTTTCACAAATATGTTCTAACTGCACTAGCAATGAAGCAGTGACCAGCTGGACTCTCTAAGGCTTCTTAACCCATTGAAATAGACAACCATAAGAGACAATCTATTGGAGGAGCAGATATGCTACAGTTATTCTTTGAACTAGCAGGACACATTGGTGATGGTATTCTTGGACCTGAGCATCTTTCTTCAAGTCTACCTGCTGAAGGTATCTTTATCTGGTGGAAAAAGGATGGAAATCGCATCCCCATAACCACTGCTGATATATGATATTAAGACTAGCTTCAAGTCAGCAAAGTGGGGTGAGTAGGACAGGGTGGTAAGTGGAGCCATGGGACAGAGGGAGAATGACAAACTCAAGAAGTTAAGCCTTGCAGGATTGCTTTGAGGATCCTTTGAGAATAGTGGCAAAGTCATAACAAAGTCTCACTGAACAGAATTGGAAGGGTTATTAGATTGCACATGATGGGCGTCTGCAGAGAAGCTGGAGGGGGTTTGTGTTGAAACAGGAGGTTGGCAGTCAGATGGCGAGTTCTTGGATACATCACACCAGAAGTCTCACTGTGTGAGCTCAAGTTCCTCCACATTCCATATCATTAAGGTTCCCTTAGCATGGTCAGATGGCCTTCTGCTCAGACTTACTTTACAGACTTCAGCTATACTATTTGTATAACAGATTTGCTAAGCAGTTTTCAGGTTTTACACGCATATGTACACACACACATACCACACACACACACACACAATTTACTCTTCAAGTTACTTTAGGAACACGTGTCATTTCTCACTCTGATTTACAAATGGTTAACTGAGGTACACAGAGGATGAGTGAATGTTCAAGTTAGCACAGCAAACAAAGAATGGGGCCAGAAACTACAGCAGGATTTGTGTCTTCATGCTCTTAAACCTTTATTACATTTATTCCTTCCTTCCTTCCTTCCTTCCTTCCTTCCTTCCTTCCTTCCTTCCTTCCTTCCTTCCTTCCTCCATTGTGAATGTGTGATTATGTGTGTTGGGGGAGCATGTGTGCATATGCAATGGAACATTTATGTAGGTCAGAGGAAAAATTATAGGAGTGTGTTCTTTCCTTCTCATGTGGATCCCAGGGTCTGAACCCAGATCTTCAAGCTCAATGGCAAGTGCCTTACAGCTGAGCCATTTTGCCAATCCCATCTGTGCTTTTAGTTCTTAGGATTCCATGCACAGGGTTGTGTATGAGCCCAGGCTTCTTTCATCTCCAGGGTTGCATCAGGCTGCCTCCCACCTTCAGGCATTCCTTTCCTTACCTGAACATCTGTCTGTTTTCCTGGTATTATCCCAATGCTATTAGAGCCTTCCCCAAGCCAGACCCCTTTCTGTTGGGTGACGACGGATGCATTATCCCATACTGAAATCCCTGATGGAATTGTCTGTGACCTCCACTGATAAGACGTAATTTCTTCAAGTTCAGGGACAATATCTCCTTTTGTGCTACCCGTGTCTGATCCTGTAGACATCAAATGAAGGGTGATGCAAACGATCTTTCAGTTGGGGTCAGTTCCACCCGAATAAACAAATTACCTCTATGACCCTTACCGCTGAGATCAGAGCAAAGGTAAGTAAACAGCTCCCTCTTCAACACACCTGCTATGAATGACAGGTTAGTGCTGAGTATCGCTCCAGATATCTGGGCTGTACTATAACAGTTAATGACAACATCTCTTTCATGAAGCCCATCTGGTAGCCCCACAATTCAGCCTCCCCTACCCCATCTTTCCAGGGCTTATTTGACCATCTGGGCTTTTGCTCCCATCCAGCAACACTTTTCTGCTTTGTCTCACCACAGTTGCAAAGACTGTCTCAAAATCTATGTGGCCCAAGAAATCTTCCTTAAATGTGTCACTTGCTTAGGTCCCTCCCTATCTATTTCCTAAAACAGTCTTTGGCTCACTGTCTCTGAAAATGCCCTCACCCAATCCTACCAGCAAAAAAAGTGACCCTAGATTTTTCTCTTCTTCAGTGAGCCTATATACTCTCTAATAGTGATGTTTATGTGTTGTAGCTCTTTGCTAAATTTATAATTCCAGCAGAATGACAGGAGCATCTCAGCAGTAAAGACTCACAGAGCTGAAGTTAATTGATGCGTTTCATTCCCAGGTACTCTGCTGCCTCCTAGTGTCATGGGGGAGGAAGCTCCCAACAGGGATAGGATCCCTTTGAGTTCTAGCCATTCGTGATCCATGCCCTCCGGATAAATGAACTCTGTCTGACACAGTGGACTTAAAACCCAGTGCTGTGCCCTAGTCATTTTCATAATGCTTCTGCAGCCAATAGAGAGGCCCTCAGCTCTCACAGCCTGGGTCTTCCTGATGGGCAATTCAGCTTTAGCCTCTGGAAGAGTATCTGTGGGATTTTCCGGGAGGATGATAATAATTTCTTCCCTGCCACAACACCCTTCTCCTTTCCAATTACAGCACTGACAAATTTTTAAAGTAATTTTTATGGCCCTGTTGATGTGGGATTCCTCTTTGTGTGCTATAAATATGTTTTATTACCATTGGTTAATAAGGGAGCTGCTTCAGCCTATGGCAGGGCAGAATAGAACTAGGTGGGACAACTAAACTGAATGTAGGGAGAAAAAAGGCAGAGTCAGGGAGATAGAATGTAGCTACCAAAGGAGAAGGATGCTGGAAACTTACTGGTAAACCACGAGTCTTGTGACAAAATATAAAATAATAGAAATGGGTTAATTTAAGATGTAAGAGCTAGCTAGAAATATGCCTGAATCATTGGCCAAGCAGTGTTGTAATTAATATAGCTTTTGTGTGATTATTCAGGTCTGGATGGCCAGGAAATGACCATACAATCTCTGTTTACAAAATGACAGCCACGCATTTGGCAATATACATCCACATAAAGCCTAGGAAAGCTTTTTAAAAAGGGGGGCTTCTAGACCCCCCAAAATCGGAGTCAATTGGACTTGTTGGTAGCCACGTATTTTCAGATAGGTTCTATTGGCTGGAGGCAAGCAGAGGCATAATTCTTTTAAAAGAAGGCTTCCTGACTCAGCATTGGCAGCAAAAACTGTGGCTCTTTTGAGAGAAGGCTTCCTGTTTCAGGCTGGTAGCATGAATGGTTATGGCTCTTTTGGAGCATACTGCAAGTTACTTGGTGGTAGTATAGGCCAACTGCTTCTTAGGCTGAGGTGGTGAGCATGACTTCCACCCAGTGGTCCCTGGACTGCTTGATGGCATGCTGTATAAATGAGACATGCAGTACCCATAGAAAAGTGACTGCTGAGCTTGCCTAAAGAAGGCAAGACAGCCCTTCACGGATCCTGCTTCATGAAAGAGTCTGCCAGACATTTTGTAGGACATAGAAGAAAGTGACTGGCAAACTGCCAATATAGATGGCATTGTCTTTGAAATTTCCTGCTTCATGGAAAAGTCTGCCAGATACTACGGGCCTGTAGGCTGAAGAAGAACTTTGGGTGACTGTCCAGGTAGTTAGATATCTCTGTCAATTCTAAAATTTTAGAAGTTGCTTACAATGCACTTCTGTTTACTTAGGTAATGTTATATCCTTCTTGGATCTTTGATGGAGTTGAAGAATAGTTAAAATTATAGTTTTCCTTAGTTATGATAAAAGATAAATTAGATTTGAAACCTTAGACTCAAAAAGATATGATAGATGATGGAGTATTATACTTAATTTGCAAAATGTAAATTGATTAAATATTATAACTATAATTCTTGCTTGATAGCTGTTTTATATATGTAATCTTGTGATGTTAAAGTTAAACCTTCCTTTTTATTTAGAGAACAAAGGGGGGATGATATGAGATTTCCCTCTGTATGCTCTAAATATATTTTATTACTATTGGTTAATAAAAAAGCCACTTTGGCCTATGGCATGGCAGAATAGAGCTAGGCAGGGAAAACTAAACTGAATGCTGGGAGAAAGAAGGCAAAGTTAGGCAGATACCATGTAGCTTATGAAGGAGAAGTGTACTGGAACCTTACCAGTAAACCACAAGCCTCATGGTAAAATATAAAATATTAGAAATGGGTTAATTTAAGATATAAGAGTTAGCTAGAAATATGGGGTAAGCAGTGTGTAATTAATATAGATTCTGTGTGTTTATTCATGTCTGAGTGACCAAACGTTCATTCTCAGTTTACACTCTGTTTTTGAAAATTTACTCTTGACTCTTAAGATTACAATGCAGCACATACTAACATTTAATGAGTCTTGAGAAGGATTTAAACACTGTCTAGACTGAGGGATGGGAAAATGGCTCAGTCTTAAAAGACTGGCTGTACAAACGTGAGTGCCAGAATTGGGTTCCACAACATCCACATCAGTGCCAGGTGGTCGTTGGTGGTCTACCTACATTTCCAGCCTCCAGTGGTGAGACAGCCTCAGAGTAAGGAGGCTGAAGAGAGCAGTTATACAGGCAAGTTCTACATATGACTGACAGACCCTGCTTCAATGAGTAAGGTGGAAGAATGATCAAGGAGGATTCCTGACATTAACCTCAGGCCTCCTCATGCACACTGACATACACACATGTGCACACACAAATATATGCACACATGCACACAAAAAATTGAAGAAAACATTCTCTAGATTGTAAAAGGATATCTGATTTTGGAGAGAGAGAGAGAGAGAGAGAGAGAGAGAGAGAGAGAGAGAGAGAGAGAGAGAGAGAGTTCTGAAAAGGGCCTTTGCTTGAGAAAGTACAATGAGGTCACTTTATTGAGACACAAAATATGAGAAAGGAAGGCAGGGGTCTCAATCTTGGGAGCACCAGACAGTAATCTGGCTGCGTGTGCATAGGGATAAATGTTTTCATAGAAACAACACCACTCTGCACACAAGCATAGTGTTCGAAGTCCACGGTGTTCAGTCTACTCAGCAGTACAATTACATCTCTCAGAGTCTCTTCTCAGAGTGTGGCCAGCACAGTCATGTAGCAATAATCACTCAGAGGGTGCTGTGAAGACCCGAGGAGATAAATACACTAGGGAAATTATCAACAGAGTAGGATACATTTCTCTGGAATGTGTGAAAGCAAAGACTTTATGAGAATAACTAGGATGCCAAAGTTTCCACAATAGATTCCTTTTCTTTCTTCTGTGTATGCATATGTGTGTGACTACGTGTGTAAGTTAGAGTACCTTTGTGTCTTTGGAGGACTACAGGTGCCATTCCTTGAAGCACTATCTACCTTGTATTTTCAGCTTTACTTTATTTTTTCAATCCAATGGGGGCGCACACACACTCACACACACACATGCATGTGAGTACTCAAGCATGGGTGCTAGAAATGCAATTCATCTTACGCAGGAGAATCAAGTTCTTTTAAGCAATGAGCCATCTTCCCAGCAAATCTCCCAGCCCTGTTTTGAAACAGGCTTCCTTACTGGCCTGGAACTGGTCATGTAATATACACTGACTGACAGGCCAGTGGGCCCCAGGGGCCCTGCTATCTCTTTCTGTAGTTTTGGAATTACAAGTGTATGCTACCACACCTGGCTACTCTTGCATAGGTTCTGCAGCTGGGACTCATGTTCTCGCGTGTGCAGAGCCAGCACTTGCCTGGCTGCATCACCAGCTCCTCTCCCAGTCTTTCTGTTGTGTTCCTTAGCAACACTTTCTGCTCACACACAGAATTTCATCTCTTAGAGGGAAGAGATGATCTTTAATATTCTTCCACAAATTAGCACAGTGCCTGGGACTTAGGTGTTTAATAATGTTCATTGAATGGATAAAAGGCCTACAGCCTGGGATGCTGAGAAGTTTTGACTTTTCATTTATTATACATCTTTTCAATTCCCAGCCTGTAGCGTTAATATTTCAGATCTGGAGATTAATGACCTATATCAGCACTCCCATAAAGCATATGAATTCTTTGCTGTTTATCATCCTCCCTTTGATATTTTTTCTTCAATAGTTTTCTCCTCTCAGACTGCTCCACAGCTCCTAATCAAAGTTCCTAGCTGCTGCTCTCATGACACACAACATTCTTTAATTCCACTTGTCTTACCTGTAGCCACATCAAGACACCTATTTTTACCAGGCTGCCAGGTGAATTTACTGTTGGAGTGACCGAGCACCACAGTTCATTTCTGCAAAGGCACCCTCCATAGCTGTCTGCCTTGAGCTCCCTTCTTCTGTGCCTCATGCCAAGCTCAGGCAGCTTCTCCTACAGTTCCTCCCAGATCAGCTGTTCATTTTTCCCCTGCTGTTGCCACCGATAATTTCCAGGTTAAATCTTATAAGTTGAAATTGAATCCCCAGCTGGAGATGAAAGAAGGTGCCTTGGAGGAGTCATAACTGCAGTCTGTTGCTCGGTGGGTAGAAGAGTTGAAGATGGCTGATTGCAGTGCTCAGGAATCGTCACGCTGTCCATCTAAGGGAGCCTAGGGTGCAGATTACGTTCTCCTGGGGAGAACAATATTTGCACCCCTTTACCTATGGCCTGTGTAAGGGAGATTTGAGCCAGGTGAGGGTTTTTTCCCCCAGCAGTTTTCTGCCATTTGTGAGAAATAAGTTGAATAAAGTGATAATACGGGCTGAGAAGCAAGTGATTTATAAATGATTGGCCTGCCTTCTAGGAGTTCAGCTATCTCAAATACAGGAAATATTCCTCCCCACAAGAATAGAACCATTTAACTTCTAAGATTTAAACAAGTAGAATAGAAATAGTTCAGATGTTAAGTTTTCTTCTCTGAAGACCTATTTTAAGATCCCATGGTTCCAAATAGAGCACCTGTGATTTATTTATTATTATTTAATTAACTAATACCATTGGTATTTTGGGGTAACTACCACTTTCAAAAACTTGGGATATCAGTTCTGTAGGAAACACATGACCCCATCCTTGGGCTGAGGAGATGGCTCAGTAAGTAACATACTTGTCATACAAGCATGAGGATTTGTGTTCAGATCCCCAGTACCCCTGTCCAAAGTCAGATGTTGTTGCTGCCTCTGTAATCCATATTTTGGGGAGACAGCCATATGTAGATTACTGGAGCCTACTACCCAGCCTGTATGGCTGAATCACTGAGCTCCAGATTCTGTGAGCGACCCTGTCTTGAAATATGAAGTGGTTAGGGATTAGATACGTGTTTCAGTGTTTAAGACCCCATACTTCTTTTGCAGAGGACTCAAATTTGGTTCCCAGCACCTATTTTGGTTGGATAACAACTCACCAGTAACTTGAGCTCTGGGGGAATCCAACATCCTTTTCTGGCCTCTAGGGGCACCTGCACTTATATGTATATATCCTCCTAGACATTCATAGACACACAGTAAGAGTAGGATAAATCTTAAAAAAAAAAAACCAAGGTGGGACTGTGTGAGTGGTAGAGGAAGATGTCCAGTATTAAGCTCTAGGCTCCTTGTGCACTCATGGGTGAATACACCTGTATTGCTCTCTCTCTCTCTCTCTCTCTCTCTCTCTCTCTCTCTCTCTCTCTCTCTCCCCCCCCCCACAACACACACGCACACACACAGAGCCCCATGTCATTTACTTTTTAATTGATAAGGCTGACATCATCGTCACAACAGCTTTTACGTAGTGAGTGTCGTCTAGGAAAAAAACTTTCAGGCACCTTCTCTTACAGACTTTATGCTATCAAATAAGAAGGGCCAGTCCTCAAAATACCTCCTATTTTGTCCTCCTGAGGTTGTTGTAGTGGAACAGGGTATCATGCACCCTGTGCTATTCCTGAACACATTACATAGCCAAGGAAAACCTTAAACTTCTGATCCTTCTGCCTCTACTTTTCAAGTGCTAGGATAATGGACGCCTTCACATCCAATTGTACCCATCACTGGGACTGGGATCGAGGACCCTGAACATGCCAGACAAGCACTCTAGCAGTTAAGCTAGTTCTGTAGTGGTCCCTCCACTGACTTTGACTTTTCAAAGGTTTTAAATGTACCTTAAATAGATAGCCAATTTTTGACCCTTAGCTATTGGGGCATTCAGCTTAATTTACTTTTTAGATTTAACCATTTGTTATCATTTTCAGCTGAAATCAGTTTTTATTTTTATTTTTATTTTTATAAAAGGAGCATAAGAGGTAACAATTAGAGAAAGGTTATAGAGTCAAGGGGCACAGTTAAGTCTATGACTGCTACAAATATGTGTGAAGGACAAAATGTGAAAAACTTGAACATTAGGAGAGAGCACAGCAAGGAAGGCAAAAAGTGCTAAGATTGTAAATAAAGACCATTTACCATGTTGCTTATGATTGGTCCATGGAAACAGATGAAGGCCTTCAACAACCTATGTCACCAAGGATATAGTGGATTATTGACAGAGGTTTCTGTCCTGCTCAGTTCTACAGCCATTCAGTCCCAAAGAAATATACAGAGGCCTACATTAATTATAAACTGGTTGGCCTATTAGCTCAGGTTTCTTATTAACTCTTACAACCAATATTAACCCATAATTCTTGTCTGTGTTAGACATGGGGCTTGGTACTTTTTATCAGTGAGGCATTCTCATCTTGCTTCCTCTGTGTCTGGGTGACAACTGTAGACTGACTCTTTCCTCTTCCCAGAATTCTCCTGTTCTTGTTGCCCCACCTCTACTTCCTGCCTGGTTGGCCCATCTCTACTTGCTGCCTGGCTATTAGCCAATCAGCGTTTTATTAAAACAATACAAATCACAGGGTACAAGACCATTGTGCCACAGCAGTGGATACTGTGCGACTCCACACTGGTCAGTGGGTGTTGTACGGTATGCATGGTTTACACCCAGGATATAGGAGCAGTGCATTTCTGTACCAGCTGCCCTTGGCAGTGTCAAGGCATCAAGACTGACCAGGCTAAAAGTACTGACCCAGCAGATGGAATGTGCCAAGTGTTCTCAGCAGTATGGACTCAGCAATGCATAAGAACAGTAAAAATCCATGGTTTCAGGAAGCTGAGATTCTAATGGAAGAAGCAAGACACCAATAGATATGTAAATTAAAGGACATCTAACAAGAAATTGGAGATATCAGTTAGACCTTTGAAGGAAATATAGGTGCGGAAAAACCTATAGTTGGGGGAAGTGTCTCTGAGAAATGGAACCTTTTATTTCATTCATTCAGCACAGGTTATTGAGTGCCTTTCGTGTTCCGAATCTTTATAGCATGAAAGGGTTCATTCACTGATATCACACTCAGGACACTCAGGGAGCTTGCTAGCAATTATTAGAATATATATATATATATATATATATATATATGTGTGTGTGTGTGTGTGTGTGTGGTGTGTGTGTGTGTGTGTTTGTGTGTGTTTAATTGTCTTTATAATTGACATTCAGACACATTAAGTTATGCTACGGAATATGCAGCATAAATGAATATAATTGTACTTTGAACAATCAGAGGGCAGAGTGTAAAGTTCTGGTAGATACAAATTGAAGGAGAAGGCTATGAAAATATGGATACCTATTAAAGAGGAAGTGATGAATTCTGATTCAAGACTAAAGGCCCTCTCAGAAAGCAGGAAGAACATTGACTTAGGGACAGGAAGGATAGTAGGAACTGCTTAGGGATGTGTTATAGAGGTCTAGGAGAGGGATGGTCGAGGCTTGCTTGAGCCAACATTTCAGCAGTAGAAATGATGGGTTGTATCAGATATATCATTGAGTCTGATATATCAAAGATGATACACGTAAGAAGTGCCAGGTAAATTTAATCATCGGAGCTTTACAATCTAGAATCACCTGGGAAGAGAATTTCAGTAAGGAAATTTAGTAAGTAGCTCAGATTGGCAGGTGGGCACCTGTGAGGGGATTGTATTAGTTGCTTAATGATGTGGGAAGACCCAGCCTTAAAGTGGGCAGCAGAATTCTCTGCTTTTAAATATCATGCTGTATAAGTAGAGGAAACTAAATAAACATCAGGCATTCATGCATGCGTTCTCTCTCTGCTATTTCTTATGGGTGTGATGGGAGCAGCTGTCCCTACCTCCTGCCACTGTAACTTCCCCACAGTGATGGACCATAGTCTGGAATTGTGGGTTAAAATAAATCCTTGATACTCTAAGTTGCTTTTCCTTCAGAGCGTTTTATTAAAGCAATCAAATTAAGCTAAAATATCAGCTGTCTTATAGAAGATAGATAGGACTTTTGAAAGAAAGATAAATGAAGGCATGGATAGATTCATTCTGGCTTTCTGCATTGTTACTACCACTTCTGAGTTTACCAGGCACATAAGGTGAGAAAGACAGAGATAGTCTATGTTTGGTATGAAGGTTGGGTGGCTGTTTCTTAGTACTTAATGAGAAGGAGGAGTGTTTATGAGCAGAGAGGAGAGAATTTGTTGGGAACACATAAATAAATTTATGTTTACTTCTTATTGTTTCATAGGCATGAATGGTGCAGCTGAGGGAATATCTATACAACAGGAGATCAGAGATTTTAGGATAGGTTGGTATTTAGAAAGCAACAGTGTCTGGAATTTAAAGTCAGAGCAAGATAAAGCAGCCAAAAGAAAAGAAGCTATGTGGTGTGAAGACTGGAGTCTTTCAGGACTTTGAGAGCAGGGAGTTGGTGGAATGTCAGTAAGGTAGCATGGAGTGAAGGCAGAAGGATGCTGAATAAATGCGGTAAGAGAACCCGAGTCTCTGTGAAGTCATGCTCAAAATGTGAGGTAACAGCAAACAGCATTCTTCAAGAGTAAGATTACAATGGAATAATGTTGCTGGATAACAATGAAAATAAATGAGTGTCACCTGATGGTATAGACAATATTTGCTTTAACATTTTTAAAATAATTTTGCTGAAAAGTAGAGAATTGACTTTTTAATGACTCTGAGTTAAAATAGTTAAATTGGTTCAGAGTTAAAATAGATTCTGGGAAGAAATGGTACTGATGACAAAAACAGGAGTTTTCTTCTCTCTGTCCTGCTATCTCCTAAGCTGTTGTGCAACAAACTTTGTTTAGTCAAAGAAAGATAATGAGTTTCATAACACTGGCCCGCTGCAGCTTTGCTGGCTTGTCTACTCACAGATGTGGGCAGACATATGCTTTTTTGATAGCTCTAGATGCCTTGATCCCTGTGCCTAGCCTTAAAAAATTGCCAGAGACACAACATCTCTTGGAGCCTCCTAATGCTGAACTGAGGACATGGGAGGATTTAGTTGGGAAAAAAAAGTAATGATTTCTTTTCACATAAATTACCAGCTCTTCTTGAGAGCTACTTGGCATACTTTTCTGAGATGCAAGCAAACATTTATTCATCACACATAGGACACTCAAAAGAGAAGAGATTATTCCATCTGAGTCTATTCAGAGAACCAATCATCTTACAGGGGTTGCTTTGTAAGACTCTGTATGTCTCAAAGGCATTTTCATTGCCAAAGTTCTCACCCCAGCATGGGTGATATGTCACTGAAGCTGGGTCTCTGAGTCTCTACATGACTTGCAGACAGCTCAGTCAATTGGAGACAACCCACCTCCAAGCAATTGTTCAGTGCTAATGTAAATTTGTTAAGGTATATTGAAAGAAAAGTAGTGATTTCTGTAGATTTCAGAAACAGCCCAAGACTTTAGAGTCTTTGTTACTTCCTGAGTCTTGTAAGTTTCATTAACTTCCTGTGCTGGTTAGTTTTATCTTGACACAAACCGAATCATTTGGGAAGAGGGAACCTGTCCTGAGTAATGGAGGAGGGTCATCTGTCTATGTGTTCCTTTCATTGGTTAGTAAAGAAACTGCCTTGGCCCTTTGATAGGACAGAAAATTAGGTAGGCAGAGTAAACAGAACAGGATGCTGGGAAGAAGGCAATGAGACAGATGTTATAGCTCTCCTCTCCAAGATGGACGCAGGTTAAGATCCTTCCCAGTAAGCCACCACCTCGTGGTGCTACACACATGAATAGAATTGGGTTAACCAAGATGTGAGAGTTAGCCAGTAAGAGACTGGAGATATGGCCCAGGCAGTGTTTAAAAGAATACAATTTGTGTGTTGTTATTTCGGGTATAAAGCTAGCCTTGCGGGAGCTGGGCGGGAATGCAGCCTGCCACTCCATCTACACCTGAGAAAATGCACAGAATAGATTGTTCTTTGGGCAAGCCTGTGATATGCATTCTTACTTACTGATTGAGATAGGAGGAATCAGATCACTGTGGATAGTGCCACTCCTGAGTAAGTGGTTATAGGGTATATAAGACAACAGGCTGGGTAAGCCTCTGGAAACAAGGCATTAGGCATATTTCCTCCATGGTCTCTACTTCAGTTCTTGCTTTTAGATTTTTGCCTTGAGCTTGTGCCCTGTTCAACCTTCTGCACTGACTTCCCTCAGTGGTGGGGTTGGATGTGGGACTGTAATCGAAATGGACCCTCATAAGTTACTTTTGGTCATGGTGTTTTATCACAGCAACAGAAACCCTAACTAAGATATTTCCTGAGCCTAAACCAGTCTCCCTCCTGGAAAGAATGTTTAAGTTCTCAGGAAATAGCTGCAAACAAGGAAGAGTCTGGTTCTGACTGACTATTAGCAGTTGATGCTCGTAGCATATAAGCACATGCTATTTGCCTTGGAGCTGGAAAATGGGTCCAGGTCATTTGTGAGTAGCAAGTGGCCAATTACAAGAAGAACTGCTTTGCCATCCATATTTATGCACACTGTGGAGGGACCAGCACCTGCACATGATGTTCCAAGACCAAGTTCTCAGCACAAAGCAGATTTATTTGCCCTAGAGGAACAAAGGAGAAGGAATAAGAGACAAAGACAGCAGATAGAGGACAAGGGAGAGGGGAGAAGGAACAAGGGATAGGAATAAGGGATATCTTTCCCAGAGGGACAAAGCACTGCCTCTAAATAGAGAGAAAACCAATGTCGCCCATGGGTAAATGGCAATTTATAAAGGTAAAAGAGGAAATCCCATGTTAAGATGAGGTATTTAATTTTGATTGGACAGGTTAATTAGGTAAGTCAAAAGGGCACTATTGATTGATGAACTTTAATATTTTGATACCTGAACCCTGGTGATCAACCTCAGTAGGAGGTCATGGTCAAATAAGAAAATAGACTTTGGTGACTAGCTTTAGAAATGTAACCTAATTACTTTTCGCAAGGCAGAGGGGATAGGAGAAAAGAGCAAAGCCTGCCAGAGCCATGTTTGCAATGCTCGGGCCTACCACATTTCACACTGGCCATACTTTATCACTGGAAGATTAGAGGGAGATTATTTGGAACAACACAAGGGAGAAGGGCTTGATAGATACAGGCCTCACCAAGGCCACTACCATGAAAGGCTTTTGATCTGTAAACTTTTCCTGGAATTGTTCAGACAAGATGAGCTTTGGTCTTCATTGCAGAGTTCTGAATTCCAAATATCCATTTTTCTCAGTCTGCCCATCCCTTAACTCCAGATATTATCTCCGAGTATGAGTACCTTTTTAAAAACAATTTCTCCTGTATTATAGATAGTGATATAAAACACTGAGAATGTGGCTTGGGCTGAGAATTTTGTTTACTGCCTGATGCTCAGGAGACACTCACTAATAATTAACACTTCTTTGCTCTGTGTTGACTTCTAATGGGGACAGACATAGTGAAAACAGGGGAATCTAGAGCCCAGGGCTTAGTTGTTCCATGTTGTGATTGGTTTAGAGTTCTTTGGAATGCATTAGATTCAGCATTTGATAGACATAAAATTAAAACTGATTAAGGGTAGTTTTAAAACTACTTCCACTGCATTTAACCACACGAATGACATTTCTGACACAAATGTGTCACTTTCACTGGACATCAGGGCCTTTGAACTTTCGTTTTCCTCTTCTCAAATGTTCCTCTTGGAGGCCCACATAGAGATGGCATATTTCTGGCATCAATTAAATATGACACTTAAAAAGACATATTCAGACTGGAGAGATGTCTCAGTTTCCTGTTCTTGTCAGCTCTAGGGGTATATGGCTCACAACTACCAGGGGATCACTCTGACACCCTCTTTTGGACTCCATCGCTATCTGTATATATATACACACATACACAAATATAGACATAGTATTTAAAAAATAAAATAAATTCTAGGAAAGAGAGATAATTCTTGGAAAATCAGTTTATGGCATTTCCACGATGCTACTTTATTTCCTTCATGACATTTAATTCAGCATCTTTACTTCCTTGATCACTGTGTATCTCTCCTTTCTGACTACAGTTTTTTCAACCACACACTTTTACTTTCCTACTGTATGTCACGCATTTTCACTGTAAGGAACATATAAGTGTCCTCAATAAATTCTGACTAAGGGAAGTGATCATAAGATTGCCACAAATTTTGTTTTGTTTTTCAAGACAGGGTTTCTCTGTATAATCCTGGCTGTCCTGGAGCTTGCTCTGTAGACCAAGTTGGCCTAGGACATAGAGATCGGCCTGCCTCTGCCTCCTAAGTGCTGGGATTTATGGTGCACACCAGCACTGCCCAGCTTAGACCATTTGCCCTCATCCTGGATATTTTTCCTAGTCTTCCTCTCTCTCCCACTGCAGGTTCTGATATATAATATAGGCAAAATAAGTAGCTGTAAGATGAGTGAATGAGTAATGTCCATTTATATTTTATGTGCCAGGATAGCCAAGTATACATGCCTGTGTCTACAACTTCTCATTTTCCAACAAACACATAAAATTAGTACAGTTTGAAAAATAATGTTCCTTACACATAGATGGTTTTTCCTTAAGCCTTGGAATCTCTCTCTCTCTCTCTCTCTCCTCTCTCTCTCTCTCTCTCTCTCTCTCTCTCTCTCTGTGTGTGTGTGTGTGTGTGTGTGTGTGTTTGTGTGTGATGTCATGTGTGTGTGTGTGTGTGTGTGTGTGTGCAAGTTTCCTCTTAGATAAAACTTTCCATCTTGGACGGAAGATAATTACGATACAGGATATTCTTAAGGGAAGTGAAACATTCCACCCTACAGTGAAGTCCCTTTAACTCAAGTGGTAAACATCTCAAAAGCTTCCAGAAGTGAAACTGACCAGATTCACTAGGTCATTTGTCCCTGAAGAATCTATAAGCTGAAGGAGTGCTTGTCTCAAACCAGCAGAGACACCAGGAAGAAACCCAGATCAACTGAGGCACCTGGAAAGGACACTCTCCTGTCTGTTGAGCTGGCCGCAGGTTGTGCAGTGTGCTTGGGATTCCCAGATTTCTGAGCTGCCATCCATCCTGGGGTGGGCTTTGATGATGTAGCTGTCTTTGAGTAATTTCTTCTCATATAAGTAACCCATCACCTATATGACTGCAATTGATCCCAATTAAATCCACTGGTTTACCACATTGGACACTGGTGGTATCTTTACTTTGGTCAGTGTGGTCAGTTTCCTAACTAGAATTAGGAGATGCTTGCTCATGTCTCCTCAAGAATGGTGACACTCAGTGCTAAAGTAAGTTTGAAGATGCAGGTAAGTGGACAGTCTTGAGATAAGCAGATGATCCTGGATAAAACATCTAGGTATAGTGTGAAAAAGACTCTTTATATAAGAATGCCAGGACCTGAGCAGGCCATGCAATGGCAGAAGCAGAGATCAGGGCCAGGAAATGTGGAAGAGTTGGTAGAGTGTCTGCCTAGCATGCACAAGGCCCCAGGCCTGATTCATAGCACATCACTAACTAGACATTGTGGCTTCTGCCTATAACCTTGAGATGAAGGTAGGAGAATCTGAGTTCAGGGTCATATTTGGATACATAGCAAGTTCAAGGTAATCCTGGAATACATGAGATTCCATATAGGAAGAGGAATAGAAAGAGAAAGGGGAGGAAGAGGAAAAGGAAAGAAGAGATCAGAAATGGTGTGAGTTCTGATTAAGAACCACAAGTCCAGATATATGAGCAGCATCCAGACACTGAAAGATACCAGTGAATAGATTGTCCTCTGTGGATTCCCAGATGAATGAGATCCTTTCCAGACTGGGAACTGGGCTATTGTGTACTTTGAATGTTCAGAACTGTAAGGTAGTAGGTCTATGATAACTAGTCACAGTAGCCTCAGGAAGTAGGTTCACATTGCTTAGTACACTCCAGCCCACCTACTCTAACCAAGTTTCTATCTCTATTTCATATAAACAGGTTCTGAATTGATGCAGGAGGGGTCTCCAGAAAGGAAATTTTGAGTTATCTTGAATGTGTGATGGTTCCATCAACCTTGGAATTGTGAGGAGGTTCACAGGGGCTGCCAATCACCCCTAAGAGATTTGGTGTTTGCAACTGATGATAGACAATGCCAAAGAGAGACATTTCTGCTCTCTAAACTGGGTACAGAAAAAAAAATTATTCTTAGAAAAATCCAGTCTCTTAGCCTGTGCCTTTTTGTAGGTGAATTGAGACCATTAATATTAAGTGATATTAATGACCAGTGGTTGTTTACTCTGGTGATTCTTATTGTTTTTGGTAGTAGAGTTTGTGTGTCTCCCTTCTTTGAGCTGTGCTGGTGAAGGGTCGCTAGATGCCTGAGTTATTGTAGGCAGTGTTGGCAACGCTGAATTCCTTGAGTTGCGATTTTCCTTCTATTACTTTCTGTAGGGCTGGATTTGTGGCTACGTATTGTTTAAATTTGTTCTTATCCTGGAATGTCTTGTTTTCTCCATTGATAGTGAACAATAGCTTGGCTGGGTATAGTAGTTTGGGTTTGCATCCATGGTCTCTTAGTTTCTACAGTACCTCTATCCAGGACCTTCTGGCTTTCATGGTTTCCATAGAGAAGTCAGGTGTAAATCTGATTGGTTTACCTTTATAAGTTACTTGGCCTTTTTCCTTTGCAGCTCTTAATATTCTTTCTTTAACCTGTATATTTTGTGTTTTGATTATTATATGGCGAGGGGATGTTTTCTTTGATCCAGTCTGTTTGGTGTTCTGTATACTTCTTGAATATTCAAAGAAATATCTTTCTTTATGTTGGGAAAGTTTTCTTCCATAATTTTGTTCAAAATATTTTCTGGGCCTTTGAGCTGTGACTCTTCTCCTTCTTCTATTCCTATTATTCTTAGGTTTGGTCTTTTTATTGTGTCCCATATTTCCTGTATTTGTTGTGATGAGAATTTGTTGGCTTTGCTGTTTTCTTTGATCAGTGTGTTTATTTTCTCTATGGTGTCCTCAGAATCTGAGATTCTTTCTTCTATCTCTTGTATTCTATTGGTTATGCATGTTTCTGTAGGCTTTGTTCATTGACCTAGATTTTCCATATCCAGCTGGTCCTCAGTTTGTGTTTTCTTCCTTGCTTCCATTTCAGTTTTCAATTCTTGAACTGTTTCCATTACCTGTTTGATTGTTTTTTCTTGGTTTCCCAGGGTATCATGTACGTGCTTACTCATTTCTTCAAACTTTTTGTTATACTTCTCATCCATTTCTATAAGGCCATTTTTCACATGTTGTTTAAGGGACTCTATTGCCTTCATAAAGTCAATTTTTTCCCGATGTTCTATTGGGAACTCACCAAGGCCAGCTGGCCTGGGTCTGAAAAAGTATGGGATAAAACCAGACTTGCTGAACATAGTGGACAATGAGGACTACTGAGAACTCAAGAACAATGGCAATGGGTTTTTGATCCTACTGCACATACTGGCTTTGGGGGAGACTAGGCAGTTTGGATGCTCACCTTACTAGACCAGGATGGAGGTGGGCAGTCCTTGGACTTCCCACAGGGCAGGGAACCCTGATTGCTCTTTGGGCTGAGGAGGGAGGGAGACTTGATTGGGGGAGAGGGAGGGAAATGGGAGGCGGTGGCAGGGAAGAGACAAAAATATTTAATAAATAAATAAATTTAAAAATAAGGAAACTCACAGTCATTATCAGAGACAATCAGAGAAGAGAGAGAGGGAGAGAGAGAGAGAGAGAGAGAGAGAGAGAGAGAGAGAGAGAGAGAGTTATTACTCCATTCTATTTGCTTCATTTTTCCTTTTCAGCCTCTCCAAGCCTTCTATTCCATGGTGGGAACACTGAATAACCTTTTCTTCATGGTCCTCTTTAATGATGACTTTAATTGAGTTTGTAATCAAGATTTTGTTTCAGGATATATTTGAGCTCTGATAGCTTTAGAACCCTATGGAATTGACCTACAAAGTTTTGTGACCCATATATAGGTGATCATGGGCTACAATTGTGAGGTCTGTGAGGGAGGAGGAGTCTAGCAGGTAATTATAAAGGGATAAGCACTTACAGGTACAATTCTTCACATGAATGCAAGTGTTCTTACCATTATGGAAATAACAAACTATCTAAATAACTAGACAAACAAGAAGGCTCGCAAGGCTACATGATTCATCAAAAACTAACTAGTACAGAATATATCTGACTCAATATTGCTCTCCTTAGCAAGACTGAGGGTAGAGAGCCAACAGAAAAAGAAGCTAACAAAGATGTATGAGGCTGATGAAATTTCAGCTGAGGTCCCAAGTTTGATCCCCAGCTCCCTCATAAAAATAAAACAAACAACAACAGGTATGGTAGCACATTTCCGTAATTACAGCACTATAAAAATAGAGGCAAGTGTATCACTGGGATTTGCTGGCTACCTAGCAGAGCTAAATCACGTGAGATCCAGGTTCTGTGAGATACCTCATCTCAAAAGAGAAAATGGAGAGCTACTGGGACAAACATGAGGTGTCAATATCTGACCACCACATGCCTGTATATATATGTTCATGTGCACAACAAAAAATCACACACACACACACACACAAAAAAAAAACCAACAAAGGTTTA
>NW_027460885.1:0-30513 GCF_037038515.1 Microtus pennsylvanicus | reverse complement strand
CAGGTGTAGTAAGAGACCACTTGTTCGTTCCTGGATGCTCAGCCCTGAAACAACCACACAAAGGAACCATATTATTTGCAATAGTATTTGTCCAGTAGCTTAAGCATATTTTTAGCTTACTCATATCCTAAACTAACCCATTTCTATTACTCTGTGAATCACCAGTGGCGATGTCTTACCACCAAGGTTCCAACTGGCAGCTCATGTCTTTCCCCTCTGGTGGCTCCATGGTGTCTCCTTGACACTATCTTTCTCCCAGCATTCAGTTCAGCTTTCCCCACCTACCTCTATTCTGCCCTGCACATGCCAAAGACAGTTTTTTATTAACCAGTGGTATTCACAGCATACTGAGGGGAATCCCACATCAGACAGGTCTGCCAAATTCTTCCACACTGGAACATGGTGCTGTGGAGACAAGTTGCCAGGGAGGTGGGTACTTGGAAAAGGCTTTGATTTGAGGATAGCAAGAAAGAAGTAACAGCCATAGTGTGAAGATAGATGGTTGGGCAAACCCAACCTTGATATCGTATGCCACTTACAGGTGAAGACTCAGCCAACCCCATCAGGACTACCCACACGGGAAAGGTGCAGGGAAGTCTTATCCACTTGAATGACACCAAAGAGGGCGTCTACATCTTCCTGGGAATTCCCTTTGCCAAGCCACCTCTAGGAGACCTGAGATTTGCACCTCCTGAGCCTCCTGAATCATGGAGTGGTGTGAGGGATGGGACCACCTACCCAGCCAGGTAAGTCCTCCTGAGTCCCAGAAAATGTCAGGTCCTGAAATGGGCAGGAGGTCAGAACCTGACGAGACTGCAGTGCTTTCTCCATCTCCTGCCCTCCACTGCATTCTCTCTGTGATGGGATATGCTGCAGATGCCAGAGAAAGGACAAAGTGATGATGGTTCCTTAGCAAAATCACCCTCCACAATTACTGTACCAACCTATAGGAGTCCAGGTACCATTGGCCAAGAGACAAGTATATGTCTTCCAACTAGAGATTCTTCAAGAGAAGACAGATCCTTGAGAGTCTGAATGTGAGGTGAAGGATGTCCCACCAACCATGTTTATCAATGGAGCACCTATATGGGTACAGGATCCAATACCCAGACTTTGGAGAGTACAAAAAGAAATGGTGTCATTACACACACCAATAGTTTTCACAGAAGTTCATCAATATCCCATCATCAGGAAGAGTGGGATCCAAAGACCCATCTGGCAGTCTCCCTAGAAGTTTTCCCAAAGTCTGTGACATTTACCTGATTTGGAAGAGCTTTTGGAGTAGGACCTCATGTTATCAGGACATCATGGGGCCAGAAAGAGGGGTTTTGTGGCTGAGATAAAATATGTGCTAGGCCTCTGCTTTTAATTTTAACTACCGCAAATCTCTTAGAATAACTGTCATTGTCCTCAGATGTCTACAAAATTCTGGGACAGTGGTTTCAGAAAATCTGGCAATGATAAAACGGAGTATACCTTCCATCTTGACATCTGAGGACTGCCTGTATCTCAACATCTACACACCAGCTCATGCCCGTGAAGGCTCCAAACTGCCTGTGAGTGGAAGCCATACTCAGATCTGGGGGTGGGCATTTCTTCGGGATGATTAAAAGGGGGCAAATTCAATGTGAGACTCTGATGAGAAACCCTCCCTATCAGGTATCCAGGAAGGCCTTCTCTGCCATCGCATGCAGCTAAACCCTAGGTATGGGACACAGAGACCTAAACACTCTGGGAAGTCAGTGGCTATGGCTCCTTGATCAACTCAGGTTTCACACTACCTATCAGAGGCCTGAGAGCTAAATCCTGAGCTCTTGCAAATTTATTGGCATGGACTATCCATTGTGCCAATGATTTTTTTCTCTTGTTTTGAGAAAGGGTCTCTCTATATAACCCTGGCTGACTCATTATGTAGACAAGGCTGGTCTCAATCTTTGATCTCTGCCTCCAGAGATATGGTAATTTTTTTGATTAATAATAGATCCTCTATCATATATTAACTCTTCTTTGAAAGTCTGGTATAATTCTTCAATAAATGCCATCTGCCCCTGTGCTTTTTTTTTTAGTTGGGAAAATTTTAATGACTACTATTTCACTGGGAGTTATAGGTATATTTAAATTGTTTTTCCGATTGTGATTTAACTTTGGTAAGTGATACCTATTGAGAAAATTATCCATTTCATTTAGATTTTCTAATGTGGTAAAGTATAGGTTTTGAAAGCATGTCCTTATAGATTTCTTTGGTGTCTGTTGTTATGACCCCCTTTCAAATTTTATTAATTTGATTATTCTGATTTTATGGTTTTTCTTTGTATGTTTATTTATATAATGAATTACACGGATAGATTTTGGTTGTTGAACCAGCCCTGTATCTCTGGGATGAAGCCTGCTTGATCATGATGGATGATTTTTTTATGTGTTTTTGGATTTGGTGTACCAGAATTTTGTTGAGAATTTTTGCATCGATGTTCATGGGTGAGATTGGTTTGTAATTCTCTTTCTTGGTTGTGTCTTTGTGTGGTTTCAGTATCAGGGTAACAATAGCCTCATAAAACGAGTTTGGCAATGTCCCTTCTTCTTCTATTATGTGGAACACTTGGAGGATTATAGGTATTAGCTTTTCTTGGAAATTCTGGTAGAATTCTTCACTAATGTCATCCAGCCCTGGGCTTTTTTGGGGGGGGGGCTTTTGATGACAGCTTTTAGTTCCTCACAGCTTATAGGTCTATTTAAATTGCTAACCTGGTCTTGATTTAATTTTGGTTTATGGTATCTATCCAAAAAATTGTCCATTTTTTTTACACTTTCCAATTTGTGTAGTACAGGTTTTTGTAGTAAGACCTGATGATTCTCTGAATTTCCTCAGTGTCTGTTGTTATGTCCCCCTTTCATTTCTGATTTTGTTAATTTGGATGCTCTCTCTCTCTCTGCCTTTTGATTAGTTTGGTTAAGGGTTTGTCAATCTTGTTGGTTTTCTCAAAGAACCAACTCTTTGTTTCATTGATTCTTTGTTTTTATTTTGTTGATTTTAGCCCTCAATTTGATTATTTCCTGTCTTCTACTCCTCTTGGGTGAGTCTGCTTCTTTTTGTTCTAGAGCTTTCAGGTATGCCGTTAAGTCACTTATGTGAGCCTTTTCTGTTTTCTTTATGTGGGCACTTAGTTCCTTCAAATGAGGCCAGCAGTCTCTTTGTGTCTTGGCCCAATCCTTGCAGTGGCTGTCTGAGTATTTGGGAGTTTTTCTTGGTCTACTCTGCATTGTCAATGTCTGTCTCAGAAAGCCTCTGAGGTCTCTATACACCAGATCTCTTGGTCTTCTCTCCTAGTTTGCTCTCTTGGTGCTTTCTTATTCCCATCAGTGTTGTGGCACGCTCTTGGTCCCCTCAGTATCACAGCAAGCTCTTAGCTCTTAGGTGGGGCTCCAGTGGATGGCTTTGGGCTTTGGGGGATCCTAACCACAGGAAACTTTGTACTGGCTGGCTAAAAAAGCCAAGGGAGTTGGAGAAGGGGGCTGGGGTATTGTCCTTCTGGGGAGGTCCTAGTGAGTGGGGTATCTTGCCATGTAGCCGTTCACTCACCTCTTAGATCCCCTCAGTATTGGAGCAAGCTGTGTTTCAGAGTTCCATTGAGACTGCTGTCGAATATCAGTTATATTAATTTGGCTGATAAAATCAATTAGCTCTAGTATTTCTCTGTTTAGTTTCTGCCTGGATGACCTGTCCATTGGTGAGAATAGGGTATTGAAGTCTTCCACTATTATTGTGTCAGGGTCAATATGTGATTTAAGGTCTAATAGTGTTTCTTTTACAAAAATGGGTACTCCTGTGTTTGGGATAGATGTTAAGAATTGAAATGTCATCTTGGTGTATTTTTTCTTGTGATGAATATGTAGTATCTTTTCCTAATACTTTTGATTAATTTTATTAGATATGAAAATGACTACACAAGATTGCTTCTTGGGTTTGTTTACTTAGAATATCTTTTTCCAACCTTTTACCCTGAGCTAATGTCTACCCCTGATATTGAGGTGTATTTCTTGTATGCAGCAGAAGGATGGATCCTGTGTTTGTAACCATTCTGGTGATCTGTGTTGGGGAATTGAGTTCACTGATATCAAGAGATATTAATGATCAATGATTGTTAATTCCTGTTATTTTATTGTTGTTGTTGCTGCTGCTGCTGGTGTGTATGTTCCATTCTTTTAGTTTTGCTAGTGTGAGTGTATTTATTGCTTATGTTTCCATGTGTGTAATTAACCTTAGTTTAGAGTTTTCCTTCTAGTACCTTCTTTATGGCTGATTTGCATCTAGATATTGTTTAAATTTAATTTTATAATGGAATGTCTTAAGATGATTGAAAGTTTTGCTGGGTATAGTAATCTTGGCTGGCACCTGTGGTCTCTTAGAGTCTCCTGCACATCTGTCCAAGACTTTCTGTCTTTTAGAGTCTCCATTGAGAAGTCAGGTGTAAATCTAATAGTTCTGCCTTATATGTTATTTGATCTTTCTCCCTTAAAGTTGTTAATATTCTTCCTTTGTTCCATACGTCTAGTGTTTTGATTATTATGTGCTGAGGGGACTTTTCTGGTCCAATCTATTTGGTGTTCGGTTTGCCTTTTGTACCAGTATATGCATTTCCCTCTTTAAGTTAGGAAAATTTTCTTCTATGGTTTAGTTGAAGATATTTTCTAGACCTTTAAACTATTTGGTATTCTTCTCCTTCCTCTATTCCTATTATTCATAGATTTGTTCTTTTCACAGTGTCCAGATTTCTTGGATGTTTTGTGTCAAAATTTTTTTCAGATCTACATTTTCTTTGGCCAATGTATTTATTTCTTCTATTGTATCTTCGAAGTCTGAGATTTTCTCTTCCATCTCTTGTATTCTGTTGGTGAGGTTTGCCTCTGTAGTTCCTGCTCACATTCCTAAACTTTTCACTCCCAGGATTCCCTTGGTTTGTGTTTTCTTTATTGTTTCTATAACCATTTTAATGTCTTGAACAGTTTTATTTCTTTCCTTCAACTATTTTTATTTTCTTTATTTTCTTTAAGGGATTTATTAATTGGCTCTTTAAGGACCTCTTTCATCTTCATATTAAAGTCTTTTTCAGTTATGTGGGAATATTTAAAACCTGCTGTGGTAGGATAGCTGGGCGCTGTTGGAGACACATTGTCTTGCCTGTTATTTACTGTGTTCTTATGCTGGCATCTAGCCATCTGAGTTGGGGGTGACTGTAGGTCTAGGTGTTGTTTTCTGGGTTTCTCTTTGTTTTTGTGAGTTTAGTTACTTAATTTCTGTTTCCTCTCTGGATTTTTAGAAAGTATGTTGCCTGTTCAGTCAGTGTGTTCCCTGAGAATGCTGGGAGGAGAGGAGAGGTTCTGTTTTGCAGTGCTAGGGGTGACGCTGAGAATTGGGTCTGGGGGAACAGAGAGTGGGAAAGGTCCACAGTCAGCCTACCTGATCCCAGATCTCTGGTATTAAATAAAGGTATACATCACCATGACCAGCTATGTGCCAATGATTTTTTGTTAATAATCAGGAGAATCACTGATGAATATACCTGTTTTCATTCCATTTCATAGGGTCTGAGAGCAGGGGTGTTATTACTCCAGATTTAGAGCCATTAATTCAGGCTTGGGTCCTTAGAGAAGCAGAGAGACTAGCAAGTATCCTGATGGTACTAGAGCCCTGTCTGTGGTCCAGGTGAGGAGGTCCTGAGAAATTTTGTCTGTGTGTCTAAGTACACTGAGCCAAAGCATTAGGTAAAGTAGAAGACACTCAGGTGGAGCTTGAGCTGGGTGGGAACCTCCTGGCATCTGACTTGATTTCCACAGGTAATGGTGTGGATCCATGGGGGTGCACTGGTTGGGGGTATGGCTTCTGCGTACGATGGATCCTTGATGGCAGCCAGGGAGGATGTTGTGGTGGTCACTATCCAGTACCGCCTGGGTGTTCTGGGCTTCTTCAGGTGAGTCTGGGGCTACCCTGCACTGTAAGGTAGAGGATGAAAGAAAATAAGACAGCCCTGTGATTCCTTCTCTGCATCTTCACAGCACTGGAGATGAGCATGCCAGAGGCAACTGGGGCTATCTGGACCAAGTGGCTGCCCTGCACTGGGTCCAGCAGAACATTGCCTACTTTGGAGGCAACCCAGACCTTGTCACCATCTTTGGAGAGTCTGCAGGAGGCACAAGTGTCTCTTCACAGGTTGTGTCCCCCATGTCAAAGGGACTCTTCCACAGGGCCATCATGGAGAGTGGGGTGGCCCTGCTGCCTGACCTGATCTCTAACACCTCTGAGGTGGTTTACACAGTGAGTCACTTCAGCCATTGATGACCCTGCAGCCTCAGCCTCCACCCTCTGGTACTCTGGGAGTTTTCTCAGTTGGGAAAACAAGGGGTGTGGGAAATAGCTTCTTTCAGTACTTTCTGAGAGATTCAAGGGTTGGAATCCATTTCTCTCTATACAGGCTGGGTGTAATAACCATGTATAAATACCTTGTAGTGGCCATCATATTCAGAAACAAATACATATGGGTTGAAGATATGACTCAATAGGTAAAAACATAAGGACCTGAGTTCAAATTCCCTCAGAAACCACAAAAAGCTGCATGGAGAAACAAGTGTGTGATCCTGGTATTCATAGGATGAGGTAAGAGGCAGAGACCAGAAAATCCCTGAAAGGCCACAAATAAGATAGACTCTTGTATAAAGGAAGAAATAATGAAAGATCATTTCTCAAACAAGATGGGAAGTGAGGACTAGCAACCAGATGGTGTCCTCGAATCTTTGCATGGAAACCATGGTACAGGCACTCCTGAAGTCACACGCACTCGTGGACAAACACACGTAGCTTACTTTTTAAAGTCTTTAGGTAGAATGACCCTTCTGGCTGTCACATCTGAGCAACAAGAAAATGGGAATTTCATACTTACTCTATTTCACCAGCACAAAAAGTGTGATGTGATATTTGGGCACCATGCCAATCAACTGGGGTTGGGAAAACTCCTCTACTTGCCTGAAAGGATGGATCAACTCCTGCCTGATCCCTTTACAGAAAGTGGCCAGCTTATCTGGTTGTGAGACTGTGGACTCAGAGACCCTGGTGCACTGTCTGAGAAACAAGAGTGAAGAGGAGATTCTGGCTATTAACAAGGTTGGGAGAGTTGTGTGACTTGGAGGACCTGGTCAGTGGGATGTGGGAGAGTCAGTCCTTACTACTCTAAACAAATTACCCCTGCTCCATGGTTTGGCATCCTCTTAATCACGTGTGTAAAATGAATACCAAATATCCTAATATATGTAGATTCTGTCAGGCGTGGAGAAACATCCTGAGACAATTAAATGGGGGCAGGGGTAATGGTCAGGGTTTCTCAGGGGACATCAGAATTGACCTCCATCACTGACCTTGGATGTCCCTCAGGTCTTCACTCATATCCCTGCTGTGGTGGATGGAGAGTTCCTACCCAGGCATCCCCAAGAGTTGTTGACTTCTGCGGATTTTCACCCTGTCCCCAGCATCATTGGTGTCAACAATGATGAGTTTGGCTGGGGTCTCCCTATGGTGAGGCACAGTTCCAATTCTCTGATGAGCAGTGAAAACTTAATCCATATCCAGCTGACCATATACTGAAAACTGTCCTCTCTCTCTTGCAGATGTTGGGGGTTGATCAAATAATAAAGGAGATAACCAGAGAGACCCTACCAGCTATTCTCAATTACACAACAACAACACAGATGGTGAGACACCTTGAGTACTGCCCCCAATAGAAAGAGCCACTCACTATGTATCCTTCTCAGACAGCATGTCTACAAACAAAGATTTGTGTGTGTGTGGTTTGTTGGAGGGCTCACCCCAGAACTTATACCTTTCCCTCTATACCATATCTTATCCCTGGCCACATTCTCCACACTGAGGCCACTGCCTATCAAAACAAGAACCTGCCTAAACTCATTCTTCCTGATTCCCTGCTGCAGATGTTACCTCCTGAGTGTAGTGACCTGCTAATGGAAGAGTATATGAACAACACTGAAGATGCTCTGACCCTCCAAATACAGTACAAGGAAATGATGGCAGACTATTTGTTCGTGATTCCTGCACTCCAAGTAGCAAAGTCTCAACGTGAGTACATCTGTGATGAGGCCTAGTGGGGAGGAGCTCAGAGCCATGGGTCCCATATAAGCTTAATAGTGTCCAGGTCCGCGCTCATGTCTGGGTCACATCTCTGGTACCAAACTCCCGGGACCATTACATCAGCATTTCTTTATTCTAGTGTAAGAGAGGGGAGTGACATCCAGATACAGACAAGGAAACAGGTTGCTGATACTCCATTAATTTGGCAAAACTACTCAGCTGGGAAGGCCAGGATCACTGTTTAGCCAAAGGCTTTCTCATAACTAGTGCTCCAGCCTGGGGCCACCCATTTGACAATTAAAACACCAGATAACTGTATACCGACATAACTTATCACTAAGGGTTAAGAAGGAAAGTTAAGGTGAGGGAATACTATGTAACCATGTCCAAACTTCTAGGTTCCCGTGCGTTTGTCTACTTTTATGAATTCTGTCATGTGCCCAGCTACGTCAAAGATGTGAGGCCACCCCATGTGAAAGTTGACCATGGCGATGAGATGGCTTTTGTTTTTGGGTCCTCACCCTTGGACATGAAACGTGAGTCTTCTTGTGTTTCATGAGCTGGATGGGGGTCACAGGTGGGTACTGAGCTCTGTCCAGTTGAAATAAATCAAGGCTCTGGGAGAGGACATAATCAAGTAAGCACCCTTTCCACCCTCAAAAAACAATACCCAGATTAGAATCCGGACCCTTCCAAATATAATCTATTGCCTTAGTTACTTTTCTATTGTTGCGATGAGATACTATGATCAAGTTGGCTTATAGAAGAAAGAGTTTATTGGGACTTAGAGTTTCAAAGGGTTAGTTAGAGTCTATGACAATCGAGGATGGGAGAATAGCAGCATGCAGGCAGGCAAGGCATTGTAACAGTAGCTAACTAAAAGCTTACATTCTGATCTACAAACACAAGGCAGAGAGAGCTAACTGGACTAGACTGGACTTTTAAACCTCAAAGCCAATTTCCGGTGATATACCTCCTCCAAAAAGGCCATACCTCCTAATTCTTCCTAAATAGTTCCACTAACTGGGGACCAAGCATTAAAATATATGAGTTTATAGGATTTGAGCCACCACACCTATGTTAGATGGAATGAGGACACACTGAGCAGAACTGAACCTGGAGGCATCAATTAGAGGTGTGGGTGGCTCTTGGATCCTTGGTGGTGAAGGAGGAAAAGAGGCCTAGGATTCAAGGTCAGGCTACAGAAAAGATGGTGATTGTGGAGCAGGAATAGGCAGCTGCATTAGGTGGCTGGGACCTGAACCTCTGTCTTCCCCACAGCTACAGCTGTCTTCACTGAGGAGGAGGAGCTGCTGAGCAGGAGAATGATGAAGTACTGGACCAACTTTGCACGACATGGGTGAGAACACCCCCCTCCCTCAACCTCCTCAGTGATGGGTCCCTATCTAGGGCTCCATTGGTGGTTGATGACTTCTTTTGCATGCATGGATAACTCATCACATGATAGAGTCCTCCTCACCCCAGGGCACACTTAGGTTCATCGTACATATTGGTTACTGGTCACACTGCAATGACTTGACAGGAGCTATGGTATTGTTCTTTAGATTTTGCCTTTGAGTGGGAGACCCAAAATTGTCTGGGTAGTCTTGCCCCACATGGAGCAGACACTCGTACGTGACACTTGTATCCCTGTGTAAGGACACGTGCCTCATCTGTCCCCTCAACTATTGGCCCAATTAGTCTACTACCTTGACAAATTGGGAGATTACAATGATGAGGATGACCTTACCATTCCCTGATGGCTGGCGTATCCGCAGGAACCCCAACAGCGAGGGTCTACCTAACTGGCCCAAGATGGACGATAATGAGAAGTACCTACAGCTGGACATCCAGCCTGCTGTGGGCCAAGCCCTGAAGGCCAGAAGACTGCAGTTCTGGACTCAGACTCTGCCCCAGAAGATCCAGGAGCTAAAGGGTTCTCAGAATAATTACAAAGAGTAGTACCCTGTGAGAGGAATGGTGTGAAGGGCTGAATATACATGAGGTCAGCCGAACATTCTTAGAGAATCCCGGTTAGAGTCTAACAGTCACATCACCATCCCTTACCTCTGCAATTGTCCATTTGGTCTACATGTACAACAAACCCTTGGTGTGTCACTCATTCCTCAACATGCTGGGACACCTTTTATGAGACTCCGTGAATGCTCCCATGACTGTAGATGTGTGACCCCTAAGTGCCCCAGTCTTCTTTCACTGTCCCCTGGGGCAACACCCTTTTCCTTCCTTTCTTCATCTGCTCTCCTCCTCTCTCCTCTTCTCCAAGCCCCAGACAGTCTTCAGATGAAACAGAAGCTTTGGAAATATTTATTATATGGTATTGGACTGTCAAAATCCTATGTTCTCTCAGCAAGTCTCGTGTCTTCTTATTTGTAAGTGGCCAATAAAGAAACCTAATAGCCAACGTCCTACCTATTGTTTTCATGTGTTCAGTCAGGTTGTTGTTCCAAAAATTCACAAATTGCAAGCTGAGCTCTTTATAGGTATCTGTGGGTCCTGCAATCAGAGACATAGGCAGAAAGATTATGTGATTCCCGCAATTTCGGGTCAGCCTGAGCAACATAGTAAGACCAACATCTCTAAACAAATTATAATCTGGATAACATACAAATAGCAAGAAATTGTATAAATGCTTATAAACCAAGAAATCCACAGTCAAATGCCATCAAATTTGCTTTGTGGTGAGAGTTAGGCCTCTGGCTCAAAAGATTTCACATTGCATCCTCGTTGGATAGAATGAGAAAACAATGATACTCTTGGATCTTCCCAGAGCCATAACTCTTAATAACATTGGATCAGAAATTAGATTTCAGCAAATAAATTTGATCCCATGGCTTTCAGACCATATCTCATGAAGGTTTCTGACATCAGTCACAAATGATGCCAACTGATGAGAAAAAACTCTATGCATTTTTCCCGTATATGAAATTTTACAAATGCCTGCAGAAGCAGAATTAGATAAATTCATGGGATTTTCAATCTGGGTCGGGAGTTAGGGAGTTGATCAGAACTACATGGGTTTCTCAGTGCCCCATTTTCTGAAGTTTGCTCTTTGGATCAGGAGTTAGGCAGGCAGTATGGAGTCCACCCTTGCTTGAGGCTATTACATCTGTGAAAATGTTTGTCCATTGGGTGTGTCCTGAAAATGGGGCGGTGTCAGAAGAGACCCTTGTCCCTGGCACCCTGAGCAAGCTTCTTCTTGTGTGGAGTTGTCTTCCTGCCCATCATAAACCCTCCAGAAGACTCTTGACTCCTTGGTCATCCCCTAATCTTCTTGATAGTCCATGTAATTGATTTCCATAAATGTTTCAATCCCAGCAGTACAAAGTCTCTTGCACTTTGACCCTTACAAAGGTGCCAAATTCTGCTCTGTCTGTACTCTTGCTCCCCGAGCACTTTCTCTTTCATTAAGGAGTGGTGAGTGCCTTGTGTCCTGCAAGCCCTAGGATCTCCCTATTCCTCTACCTCTCATCATCACCTACTTGGGCCAGTTCTCCAGAGCACAGTCCCCCTTTCCCAGCCACTGCACTGAATACAAATAATAATGAACCATGACCTTTGGGTTGAAAAACAAGATTTCATGTTGCCTACTCAGGAAATAAATGAAGCTGATTTTGAGCCTTGATTAAGAAACTGAGCAGAGGGGTGCTCTCACTGGGGCCTTAATGCATTGTTGAGCTCCTGGTGAGACCAGTAGTTGGCTGCACCTCACCAGGCAGTCAGGTTTGGGCTTCAACCCTGAAAGCTTTCATTGCTGTAATCTTGGTGTCTGCTGACAACCACTGCCCACCGCAGCTGATGACTTTCCTGGCTCCTGGAAGGAAAATCAGAGGCAGACAACCAACAGTGTGCTGACTGGCAGCTCATGCTGCTGCACCCACATCCCCTCCTCTTTGCAAAGCCCTTTTATCCCCTAAGCAAAAGCAGGACCATGTAAACCAATCTTTGGGTCCCTCTGCCAGGTGGGATCCTGGTGACTGATGATCTTGCTTGGAGTCATTGTGCCCTTGCACCCACCTCGCTCTCAGGCGCTCGCCTTTCCCTGAAGATAAACTCTGAAACTTTCACCCTCTCTTGGTGTCTGTGGTCTCCATTTGCCACATTTGTGAGACATGAACCAGCACTGGCTTCTGGTATCGGGAGCTCGTGTGACCGATTGCTCAGCATCTTTCCCCCAGTACCAAGCCTTCAAGTGTTCTGAGGAGACTCTGTTGCAGGGAAGGTCAGCACTGAACCTCACTACTATAAACCCTCGGCCATGTGGCTCTCATTTCTCTGAATACACAGGACAGTTCACCAACAGCAATCTTGGGGTACTTTTTAGACTTTCAGTAGTTATTATGGGCTAGTGACCCACAAGCTCGTGTTTTGAGTGCTTGCCCATAGCTAGAGGACTATTTTGAAGGCTGTGGGTCCTTTAAGAGATAGATAGGGATAACTGGGAGAATTACTAGGGGCAGGTGTGCACCTTTATTGCATTGCTGATATTTTCTGAACCTTTAATTTATTTGTATTATTGTTGTTGTCATTATTATTACTGCTATGATTTGCTCATTTGGATTTTGTTGGTGGACACACAGTCTTACTGAATAACCTATGTTGTAACCAAACTCAGGAACCACCTGCCTCAACCTCCCAAGCTGCGAAATTACTTATGTTAGTCAACATATCTTTGTAAGAAAAAAGGCAGAGTTGGAGAGACGCCATGGAGCCACTGGAGATAGACATGCTGAAACTTTGCTGGTAGACCATGACCTCATGATGATGCACAGATTAATGGAGATGGGTTAAATTAAGATGTAAGAGTTAGCTAATAAGAAGCTAGAGCTAATGGGCCAAGCAGTGATTTAATTAATACAGTTTCTGTGTGGTTATTTTGGGGCTAAGCAGCCGGAAACAAACAAGCAGCCCCTTACAACAAAATGGCACCCACGTGGACAACTGCATCCACATGAAGCCTGAGACAGCTTGGGAAAGTACTTCTAGACAGAAAAGAATAGAGTAAAGCATGGCTTATTGACAGCAGCACTTTCTTGGGTGGACTCTGCTTGCTAGAGGCAAGTGCTCTCATTTATGAGAGGCTTCCTGGCTCAGCTTTAGCTGCAAAACCTTGCAGCTCTTTTAAGAGGTCCTGTCACAAAACACTAAATGGTGTTGATGAAAAGCTGACCACATTTGGTGGTGGCAGGGACCTTGAAATACCATAGAGTTGTGGCAATAAACATGGCTCCAGCTGGTACCTCCACCATGAGGCTGGAATCTCAAAAGGTAAGCAATGGGCTGGATCCAGCCATCAAAGCCACAGCTTTAATCTTAGCCATATCACTTAGCAAATTAAAGACTCATGTGGTCAATAAAAAGAGATATACAGTAAAGACAGATTCAAAGACTAAGAAAATCTCTAAATGGTTTACACTGTGTTTAAAAATATATGTGGGCTTGGGAGAAAAAAGGATAAAGTCCTTAAAATAAAAAAGAAACAGAGTAGTTAGGTATGATAGCACACACCTTTAATTCCAACACTTGACAGACAGAGGCAGACAGAGCTCTGTGAGTTCAAGGTGTGTTGGCACACATCTTTAATCCCAGCACTTGGGAGGCACATCTCTGTGAGTTCAAGGACAGCCTAGTTTTCAGAGCTTGTTCCAGGACAGCCAAAGATACACAAAGAAACCCTGTCTCAAAAAGCCAAAAAATTAAAAGTAAAAATAAAATAAATAGAGTTTAATATAAAGTCACATAATGATGAGAAATACACAGTGCACCTGGATACTGTGTGTTATTATGTTGTCTTTAAATTGTTTGATGGCTGAGGATGGAGCAAAAGCTGCTAAAAGATATTTGATTATAAATGCTGCTGGATTAATCCAACATATATATTTTGAAAATGCTTTGACTTCAAAATTTAAGTCAAACTTTGAAGAAGAGGTTTTGCTTTTGCTTCCACAGGAAATGAGAGGCTGTGGATTCATTCAGTGCTAAGAAAAATCAGGTTTGATCAAGGAAGACCCCCTGAAGAAGCTCCAATATGAGCAGATAGTCCAGATGATTCAACATTTCAGAGGACCTCTGTTGGAGTTTCCTCTGAGTTCTGCATCCAGAACAGTTTCAAGACTGCTGGCTGAGATGATCAAGCCTTACAAAATATTGCATTCAAGACATGACTCTAATTCAAAATTTTCTTTAGGTCCCCATAAGATTATCAGTGCCCCTAACCATCAGGAAGTAGCCTATAAAACTATGCCCACATTCCCAAAAATAGATTATGGACGTTTGCCTTTGTTTAGAATATTGGTTATAAGTTGTTATGGATAATGGTCAGGAGAAAAGCTATCCAAAAGAGATACAATTCAGAGTTCTTGTGTGTTTTTTTTAAATAAAGGGGTGTATGTGCTGTGGGACAATGGTTTTACCCTGTAAAGATTTGTTTCTTGTACTTGTTTAATAAAATGTTGATTGGCCAGTAGCCAGGAAAGACGTATAGGTGGGATGACCAGGCAGAAAGTAGAGGTGAGGCAATGAGAACAGGAGAATTCTGGGATGAGGACTCAGTCTGTAGCCATCACCCAGATGCAGAGGAAACAAGATGTGACTGCCTCATCAAATAAGGTACTGAGTCACGTGGCTAACACAGACAAGTATAATGGGCTAATATGAGATGTAAACATTAGTTAATAAGGAAAGCCTGAGCTACTAGGCCAACCAGTTTATAATTAATGTAGACCTCTGTGTGTTTCTATGGGACTGAAAGACTGAAGGACCTTGTGGGACCTCGGCCAACATGGTACAGACCTGGGAATGAGACTGGGGGACTGGATTTGTAGGAGCAGAAGGAGAAGTGAAGATCTTCAATCAGACTACATGCTTCCCTAGTTAGATTGTGTCTGTGAACTCTCTCTCTCTCTCTCTCTCTCTCTCTCTCTCTCTCTCTCTCTCTCTCACGCACACACACACACACACACACACACACACACATGTGAATGCCTTCACAACTGCCCCATACACACAGATTTGAGACTCTTTTTCATTCTACATGTTCTCTATGGTCTACACTGAAAAGTCTTTGAATGATGGTGCAAAGCATGACAGAGCACATGGGGACCTTCCTGCAAGTCACGCTACACAGCAGTCTAGGGTTCAAAGGATACATCAGGTTGTCCAGATAACATAGAGAAACTGCTTCCATAATTTTGAACTTGAGGGATCTTCCATAGCCCTGACATTCCTTAGTTTGGAGGGAGGAATATCTCTCCCTTGTAGGGGCTGGGAACACAATATTCTCTGGAACACAGAGAGTATAGGTTGGAGACCCTGGATCTATAGATTCTTTCTGATTGGAGGAGGCAGGTGAAGTCATGGCTGCCATGACCTTGCCAATGAGAACACTGAATCCACTAATAAGAAAAGCCTACTGTTCTGGCCCATGTGTGCCCTGGACTTGGGGCTGGACAGAAAAGCCAAGGTTAGCCAGTCCTCAGGTGTCCCTAAAGTCTGAGGTTGCTTACCTCCTCATCCAGGGATTCACACTGAGCTGTTGTAGAATCTTTACCCTGTGCTCTCTTTATATCCTGGCAGGGATTCAGGGATTCTGAATCCCCTGTTCATGGGCCAGTATCTCATTTTATCACAGGCTCTGGGAGCCCAGAGAGTCCCAGTGTGGGAAACAACAGGGCCTGAAAATGTTTGTCAGGTGGATAGAAGTGTCTCTAGTTTGATCTCAGTGGGAGTTTGCCAATAGTGTGGGTACAGAATGGAAGAGGGATGGATAAGAGCTAGGCATTTAAGGAAAACACACAAAAATACATTAAAAATATGATGAAAATGATATCAAGCAAATGGACTTAACAGCTACCTACATAAAATTCCACCCAAACACTTCAGAATACACCTTTTTCCCCAGAAGCCCATGGGACTTTCTATAAAATAGGTTTTGTGTTTGGATACAAAGCATGTTTTGACAAACGTAGAAACATGGAAATAATTTCTCAAATTTTATTACAATGGAATAAAACTCCCTACACACAGCAAAACATGCTATAGAGCGCACAAAGTCTCATGGCCAATGCGCCTTTGAATGATGAATTGTCATGGAAGAAATCAAATAGGAAAAGTAAAATTCCAAGGATCAAATGAAAATGAAGCAAATGAAAAGTAAAAGCCAACATACAAAATCCTGTGGGAGATATGCAGTCAGCCCATAGGCAGTTGGGTAGCATTTGCTGGCCTAAGTCCCTAGGTATGAATTTTAAATGTCCTTGCCCTTCTCCCTCTGTGGTTTCTCCATCTGTGGGATCCTCTGCACACACCTGCTTAGAGATTTGGATTCTCAAGTGCAGCCTTCTGCTTCCTGCTCTCCACCCTTCCCCAGGCTGGGTCTGTGACAAGGAAGTCACCCTGATTTGGGTGAGGTTTGGGGTAAGGGTTACTGATATCCAGAATGACTTCAGAGTCCATGTGTGTCTTCCAGAGGGGGTGCAATATAAAAGGCAAAACAGATAGGTGTCTTTGCCAGCCTGATAAGCACTGGGCTCTCTTCACCTGGGTGAGGCCCACAGCTGCTTCCTGTTGGGAAACACAGTGCATCCCATAGAAGCACAAACTCAGGGCCAGAAGCTGATCATGCCACTGGATCAACTTCCTGAAAACTGTGGCCTGTGGGCTTCTGCTCCTCCTCCCGTGTTTGGTGTGAGAGTCTGAACAGGGAAGATGGAAACAGGTCAGAGCTGCCGATATCTGCAGAGTCAGAGACTGAGAGGCAGGAGGCAGTGGATCAGGGAGGGAGGAGCTTATGGAGAATCACAGACAGCAGTGAGGGACAATGCTTCCGCTAAAGCAAACAGGGTGGCCCTATAGCACACACAGGGGCAGTGACACCCGAGGACAGGACACTGAACACTGAGGAACAACATATGAGGGGCTCTGATGAGTTCTAGGCCTAGAGGCCAGATGACCAGGCAGATAGATGGTCAGGAGCAGAGGGACAGATGGGACATTTCCCTTCTCTATGTGTGTCAGTGGTTAGACTGTGGCTGCTGCTGATGCTGAGGACCCTAGGATAGCAATGAAACTATTAACACTGTCATGATGTCATTGGTATCATATGACTCACCACTTAGGTCAGAGAATTACCCAGGCACCCCAGAGTGGGCCTTAGAGTGGCTTCCTTAGAGTGGGCCAACTGGTAGGAGTGCAGGAATTTCACAGAGTTTCACAGAGAGTACCAGGGCAGGGTGTGTGTGCAAACCTTGATGCCTCTTATCTCCATGTGGCAGGCCTAGACCACGTGCTCCTTGCCCTTGAATCCTCCTTGTACCTTTGTCCAAGGTCAGACACGTTGATGGATCCTGTCCATCATTTCAGCAGGGTGGTGTGAGGCTGGAAGGTTCTAGTTCTGTTTTGGTCCAGGATACCCTTCAGAGTCTTTTAATGAACTACTGATGGTCTCAGGGGACACAATCCATATGCCTCTGCCTCACACAGGTCCAGTGTTCTCTTTGGTGAACACAGTTGTACCTAATGGTCCCCATTGTCTTTACAATCATATGAAGAGGTGGGATAGCTCCTCTGGCTGTCACTTTTCAGGATAGGAAGTGGGAACAGTTTCAGACTGGCCACTGTGAGATTTTCAGGGCATACACACTCAGTTGGGCATGATGAAAAATTTCTTCTCCCTTACTGGAAGAATGAGCCTGTCCCTCCCTGCCTAACTCTTGTACATTTGCTGTCCAACATGTCTGCATGTGAGCAGACAGACACGGATGCTCTGGTTACTACCTGGGAGGCAAGAGTGAAGAGGAGATTCTGCCTTTTATTGAATAGTGGTTTTGTGTGGAAAAGTGACCAATGAGTATGGAGTACAAAGGCCTTACTACTCTGAACAGATTCCCTCATCTCTATGACCTTTAGACCTCAGAGTCATCAAAGCAAATTAGAAACCAAAATGAGCTACACTGTTTGACATCTTTTGGGATGGGTGTGAGCATCACGATACGAATTAATAAGTATGTGGGGAAATTACCTTTTTGTAGATTAAGAAAAATCCAAAAGTTAGATCTGGGACCTGATTGTATCCCCTCCTCTTGAATGGCCTCAGGTCTTCAAGGTCATCCCTGAGTTTGGTGACTTGCTGATAAAGGAGGCCACAAGAGGCGCTGAAAACCCGCTGTCCCTCCAACTGCAGTTCCAAGAGATGATGGCAGATTCCACATTTCTGATCCCTGCTTTGCAAGATGCATATGCCCAGGTGTGAAAAGAATTTCCAGGAAGGACAGCATCGTGTATGTACTGTTTTACATCTCAAAAGCTACCGTGGGGTTAGAATTAAAGCTCCATTGACTCATCCTGTGCTCCCTCCTCCTGAACCCCTAAGTGAGTATGGTACCAATTATAGGGGCAGAGCGGAATGCTTTACATTATCTATCTATCTATCTATCTATCTATCTATCTATCTATCTATCTATCTATCTATCTACCATGTGTTTACTTGTTTATGTATTTAATGATTTTGAGAAGGGGTCTCACTATGATGGACAGACTGTAATAAAATTCACACCACAACCAACATAGCCTGAAACCCAACACAGTCTTTCTGTGTCCTGAGATTAAAGGGGTGTATAACTACTCTCTGACATGGAAAACTAGTACCTAGTCCTCTCATTGCAGTTTTAAGCTAATTGAACATCATTAGTGATGATTCTTGCAGTGCCCTCTCTGAACACGAGGGGGCAGGAGAGAAATGAGAATACTCTACCCTGGACAGCTGGGGAGAGAGAAGAGCCCTTCCTCTGAATACAGATGAACTGTGCCACAGGAGCCTGAAGGCATCACTGAGCTCCTGTTGTAGACACAGCTCTGTGAGGAATAATTTCTGCTGATGTGCAGAACAATTCACTGAGTGATTTTTAGATACTAAATAACTCTCTTAACATTGGAAAGTTTTATTGTCAAATAATTTCTATGCAATCAAATTTATCTTTTACCCACATATCTTAGTAAACTGGCAGAAGAATATGAGATAAGAAACAACATATATGTCAAGTATGAGAATAATTCTTTCATTGGAAAAAATTAGTTCATGGTCCTTTATGTTAATCATTGCCTGGTCTCTGTTTTCTGCAAACTTTTGACTCCTTTCAGGATAAACAGTTTGGACATTCTGTAGAATTTAAAAAAATCAGAGCCCTGACCATCTTTCTTAGTTAACTGCAAAAAGACACAATGACCACGGCAACCCTTACAAAGGAAAGCGTTTCAGAGGTTTAGTCCATTATTATCTTGGTGGGTAGCATGGCAGCGTGCAGGCAGGCATGGTGCTGGCTACACATTGACCAGAAGGCAACAAGAAGTGGACTAGGACACCTAGCGTGCCTTCAGCATATTTGAAACCTAAAAGCCTGCCTCCACAGTGACACACTTCCTCCAACAAGGGCATACTTTCTCCAACATGGCCACACCTCCTAATAGAGCCGAACCCTTTGAAGTTTTTTTTTTCTTCAAGCCATCACTCTATTCCCTGGTCCCCAAAAGTCTTATAGCCATATTATAATGCAAAAAAAAATGGATTCAGTCCAATTTCGAAAGTCTGTCACAATCCCAACAATGTTTTAAAGCCCAAAGTTCAAAATCTCTTCTGAGATTCATGCAATCTCTTAACTGTAATCACCTGTAAAAATCAAAGTCACAAAGAAGATCACATAGTTCCAACATATAATGGCACATGATATACATTACCATTCAGAAACATCAACATAAAATGGCACATGATATACATTGCCATTCAGAAACTTACTTCCTGAAACAAGGCTACCCCCTTCTCTAACAAGGCCATACCACCCAATAGTGCCACTCCCTTTGGGGGCCGTTTTATTTCAAACCACTAAATGCCATTGTGCTATAGTAGCATCAAGTTGTACCTGCCTATGCCAGTCAGCAAACTGATGCTCATCTAACAAGGGATCCCCTGTTATATTCCTATAGCATGATTACATTGTTCCCTGGTCACTGATTCCTCTCTCCACCACATAAACCATTGCAATTGAGGACCAGCTTCATATATAGCAGTCATTAAGTCCTTCCAGTCTTGTGGTATAATTTTATTCTGTGTAGCCCAGTTGTTTATTATCTGTCTCATAAAGGAGAATCCATTCAATATGCCACCACTGATTCCTTTAGTCTTCTGAGATCTCTTGTATCTGCAGGTTTCCAACCAATCTGAACATAACCTCGAGGATGCTGACTATCTATTGGCATTTGATGTGTTGTTATTGGAAACACCTGAGGAGGTGATTTTTTTTTAGACCCAGGCAATAATTCCTCTATGCCATTACAAGATAGCAGCAAAGATCTATGATTAAACACATCTCTTTTTAATGAGAAGGATTCTACTGGGTTTAATTCTTGTCTAAACACTTTTTTAAAAAAAAATGTCTCATACCCTTCCTCAGGAAGTAACTTTTTTATTTTCATGCCATTCCTCTTGTTTTGGGAAGTAGCATTTTCATCTCAAGAGCTTTTGTCTTTTACTTGAATATGTAATATTTGAAGCTGTTCAGTAAACTCAAGGTTTATGTGAGGCTATCTCAACTGAAGAAGGGGGAGGAAATCCTCTCCATCCTCCTCACTTGTCTCATTTCCAGTTTCTTCTGAGGTAACCTCCTCATTTGTTGGCAGATTAACCTGCTGCAGTTAAATCCATATCTTTCTGACTGTTCACTCTGTAATGGTTCTAGGACATTTGAAATTATATTGCATAAAGACCAAACTTTTGTGGGCATTTCCTCTCCTCTCTGGTGGGCTACCTAACAGCCCTTATTACTTGTTTCTAAACCAGCAACGCTAATTGAATATTTGAAGTTAATTTAAATTATAGGCAATGCTTTAAAATTTAATGCAAAGAGCTCAACCGTCTATCTTTCGTTCACTTTCACTCTGCCTCCTTTCAAATAAAGAATGAATTAACTGCACATGCTTCTGCTCCTAAGATGTGAAATCACCCAGACTGACTGGTAAATTTCCCACCATCTCTGCCAAAATCCCGGAGAAACACTTACATTCTTGTAAGAGCCACTTTTTTTTTCACCTCCAGCCCTAGTGAGTCTGAACTTCTTTCCCTCTGTTCCATGACATTGGACACCAGATACTGTTTGATGTTGAACGATAGGTGCTGCAGTAGCAAGAGAAGCTCATCAAGATGCTAAGCCTTCATTTTCCGAGGGAACAGAGGGGTACAGCCTTTTTGAAAATATAGTGATCTGTCGTAAAGCCTTATGACTACCTTTAAGTGAAATTTATTGTAAAGCCTTTGTGTCTGGCCTTGAGAGAAATGTTTCGGCAAAGTCTTTGCTATGTTTGGATTAGTCAGTGGAGGCTGAGAAATCGTTTTGAGACTGTTTAAACCTTGAAGATATGTTGTTTCTTTGGAGAGCGTGCATCCGGTGCCGCCTGAGAGCTTGCAGCTGTACTGACTTTCATCCTAAGATACTCCTGGCTGGCCTGGAGTTTCTTGTTTTTAATTGTGGCTTTCTATAATCAAAAGGTGTGTGTGAGTTGTCTGCTCTCGTGGGCAGCAATAGCAAGACGACTTTGGTAGTTGTAACCTTTCCCAGCCCCAATTAACCTTGTATGTGTTTGAATAAGTAACTGGAGTGAGCTAGCTGGGTGTCATACTCTCCCCTATGGTGATAATGGACTGAACTTCCAAACTGTACAATCCACAGAGTTCAATGTTTTCTTTGTAAGAGTTGCCTTGGTCATGGTGTCTCTTCACAGCAATAGAACATAACTAAGATGCCATCTCACCCTGGTCAGGATGGGTATCATCAAGAATACAATTAGCAGGGCTGGAGAGAGGGATTGGTGGTTAAGAGCACTGGCTGTTCTTCCAGAGGACCCGGGCTCAATTCCCAGCACCCACATGGCAGCTCACAACTGTCTATAATCCCAGTTCCAGGGGATCCGACATCCTCACACAGACAAATGTACACATAAACTAAAATTTAAAAAAAAAGAATGCAATTAGCAACAAATACAGACGCAAATGTGGGGCAAAAGGACTCTCTATTCAGTATCGGCAGGATTGCAAAGTGGTACAGCAATTCTGGAGTTCGATCTGGATATTTTTCAAAGGTCTAAATTATAAACTTGTGTGATCTAGACGTGCCATTCTTGGGCACTTTGTCCTCTATAAAGATTCCTGTGTGTTCATGTCCAGAAAAGCTAAGGAACTGAAGCAGCTCAGATGTCCATCAGTTGATGAATGGATAATAAAACTGTGATCCCTGTATACTGTGTTTTTTCCTGATAACACAGGGTTTCTCTGTGTAGTCCTGGCTGTCTTGGAACTAACTGTGTAGACCAGGCTAGCCTCAAACTCAGAGATCTACCCGCCTCTACCTCCCAAGTGCTGGGATTAAAGGCATGCATTACCACCACCTGACCTGACCAGTGGAATTTTATTCAGCTGTATAGATGATTGCAATTATGAAAGTTTCAGGGAGATGGATTGACCTGGGAAAGAATTTTACTGAATGAGATAACCCAGGCTCAGAAAGACAAACAATATATTACTCTCTGATATGTCATTTCTATCTTTGTCTCCTTAGTTCCATTGTTAATCATGGAAGACATCTGGAAGTCAGAAAACCAGGAGGGGGTATGGGGGGTGTCTTAAGGGAGGGATGATAGAGCAACAGAGGTAAAATAAAAGTAAAGAGGGGGATACTGTGGGTGGTAAGGCTAAAGCAGGGAGGGAGGAGGGAGGATTGAGGAGATAAGAGTTTGGGAAGGGAGGGGATTAGCTGGGATAAGGGAAAATAAAGGAGCCACTGTCCTGTAACTTAAATAAAGGGAGGAAAGAGGGCTTAAAGGGTGTTGTCCTTATTTCTAGAGAGTGTGAATCCCAGAAACAGTGGACTACAGCACAGACTTCCTAGCCCCAAGTATGATATTCCATGACAGAAGTGGATCAGTGAGGTCGCAGAAGCCCCCAAAATACAATCAATGGATGTTACACTTTCATGACCCCACCATGACAGTGCTGGCATGCCGGGGATCAGAGAGCATCAGTTTCTAGACATTATATTTTCCTAAATGGTTTTTTTTTATGTCAGGGAATGAAGAAGGTATCACCAGGTTAATACTAAGACTGGGGAGATTCTATTCCAGGCTGGGATACATAAAGGCATAATGGGCAAGGGGAGAGCCTAGAGCCTGGAAGATGGCTTTAGTTGGAACCAGAACTGTCCCCAGAGTCAGATTACAGCTTCAGCACGGTGAGTGTGGAGCATGAGTGGGGAACAACATGGGGGTGACTTGGACATGGACTCTTGTTTTCCTTCGATTTATGCCAGCCTCCCTGAGCTAGAAGAACTTGTAAGCAGGAAGGTGATTAACTACTGAGCAGCTACACATGACATGGGAGAACAGACACGATTGCTTTAACTTCCCAGTGGTTTGTGTGGTCTGTGGTCTGTGGTAGCCTTAGTCATGTAATAGTTGACTCCCCAAGACCAGATCACATTCAGATAGTGCTTATTTTGGGGTGTCAATCACCAGTCATCTCCCAGTGCTCATAGAAGGGTGACCAAAGTGAAAAAAAACTCACACTGGCTTTGTGCATGTGAGTCTGCCATTGAGAGAAAGGGAAACTCAGCCCAACTAGTCCTGCCCCATAAGGAGCAGACACTGTTGGAGGAACCTTGTTTGCACAGAGCAGGACACCAGCCTGTTTGTCTCCAACACCTTGGGCTTCTTCACCTATCCTAAGATAGGGGTCAGGCCAGTCATTTGTACAATCTGTAGATGTATTACTGTGGCTGGTGTTATAAAAAGCTGAATGGTCAGAAGCTAGGCAGGAGAAATAGGCGGGACTTCTGAGCAGAGAGAGGAAGAGGATAACTGAGGCACGCGGAAGATGCCATGGAGTGGCAGAACAAGTCAGACACTCAGAACAGGAAAGAGGTAAAAAACATAAGGGTTAATTTACAGTATAAGAGCTGGTAGGAGAAGCCTAATCTAAGGCTGAGCTTTCATAAACAATAATAAGCCTCTGTGTCATTATTTGGGAGCTATTGAACCAAATAAAAATCAAACTATAGGCCTGGACACAGCAGGCTTTAGGGTGGCCTCCATCATGGGAGTGAAGACAAAGCTTTGGGTAATTTCTCACGAAGGAATCCCAGGAATGGCCAGGTCCACATCGAGTTTGCCATGGACAATGGCCTAAAGGATGGAAAGATGCAATTCTGGAAGGTGGACTCAGAATCGATTTGAGCTGGACTTAGTTGAGGAAAAGAAATGGACCAACAGTGTGTTATGGAAGGTTCTCCAGTATCGTTAGTATGAATGGGTTTAGCCTGACACACCTATGCTTTGAAAACACAGGGCCAACTGTATCTTTCATGTATCTATGTATCCAGTCTTCATCTATCTGTTTAGACAACACTTATGCATGTCACTTGTTCCCAAGAATGCTTGGGTCCTGTCTTTTTTCAATGAACTCCCTCATACATTGTGTTCATGTGAGCACCAATGGATGCCAAGCTTCCTTCACACCCCACTGTTTCTGCATCTCTTCTTCCCCCCTTCTTTACCTCATTTTCTCCTCATCCTCTTTCTCTGTTTCTCCACACCCCAAACCTCTTCATACAAATCAGAAGCTTCAGAGAATATTGCCTACACCAGAGGTGGGAGGGTGTCAAAGTTCCCTGTCACCTTTCAGCAAATCCCCCATTTCTCATATCTATATGTGGTAGGAAGAAAACCCACCTCATTAACGAGAGCCCCATTGACTTAGCAAATTACAAATACCATAACCAAGTTATTAGCTTCAATCTCAGTGCTGTGGTGTATGTAGCTCCAAACACTAGGGAAACTGAGGCAGGAAGATTTTCTGAGCTCCACAGTAAATCTGTTCCATAGCACACTGTAGCTAAATACACACGAGTACAATACTACACAGTGAGTGTGGGCCATAATGTGTGGCTGACAAACAGAAAACTTCCCCAAGTTGGTAACCATGAAGTTCAGGGTTATGATATCAGCAGATTTGCTATGTGGTGAGGGCTAAATCATTGCTCAAATGTTGCTGCTTCGTGGTCCCTAAACAGAAGAGGCAATAGTGTTTGTGACATGACCACTAACTAAAGGTCCCAAATCATAATATCATCACACTGGACACTGAGTTCCATTATATAAATATGAGGCATAGATGATTTCAAAACAAGCACCTAAAGGTGCCCTATCAGCTACCAAAGTTGCCAACAACTGAAAACGTGTCTACCCATTACATCTGTAAATAAAATGTTACCTATGATTGCATATGTATGTTTATGGAAATTTTCACAACTGCTCCATAAACACAAAAATACAATAAGGAACTTCTTGGAAAATAATCAATGAATGTTGTTCTGTAAGTGGTGGGTGACATTTCAGTTAGACATGGTGCCAGAGTCCAGCTTTGAAAGAAGAACCAGGATACATAGAAAATGGAGGAGTTGGTGCCTTCACCAAGAGATTGCAGCATCTTTCAGTCCCATAGCCCGCCCAGGTTCTGGGTCAAAAAAATGTGAGTAAAGAGAACTTCTACCACCAAGGCCTGGGGCCACAGATGAAGGGACCACAGTGAAATGACAGCAACCTTGCTGATTGGAGGAGGCAGAGAAGCCATGGCTAGGCCATGCGAGGAGAAAGGAGGAAGTTCTGCAGTGTCAGGCTGTGGGTGCCCAAGGCTATTAGAGACTGGAGATGTGGAGGCACGAACACTCCTCGGATTGCTCTCCAGACTGACACTGATCTCCTCACCACACGCTCCAGAAGACCAGCTGGACTGATGGGAAGCTGCTCCTGATCCTGTGCTCTTGGACGTAACCTGTCAGGATACTTTGTGATTCTGAAACTCCTGCTCATAGACGTGTATTGTAAGCTCTGAAAGCCTAGCTAGTCTCAGATATCACAACCGCAATGTCCACATCAAACATTTGCTGAGAAGGTGAGAACCATGAACTTGATCGCTGTAGAGCTGGCCATGAGGGTAATGCAGTATGGAGGTGGAGTGGATAGGGGGTAGGTCCTTCAGAGGTGCCAGGTTGGCAGTGTGTTTCAATGAGACAGCTATGGAGCAGGGAGGGTGATGTTAGACTTATAATCATGACTGCAAGGGATAAAGGACCCTAAATGTGGACTCAGGAAACTCTAAGTCCTGGAAGCAAGGAGCAGTTTTCGGGATGGCGGGCATGCTCATGCAGTTCTCTTTGATCCATGTCACCTTCCCCGAAGCCGCATCCCATCCTCCGCCTGTGACGTCCTCAGCATCGTCTACCAGAGACGCCCTCCTGATATTTCCAGTTACAGCTTTTGCAGCCTCCCCTCCACCCCAACACCTGCCCCAGGCCTTGTTGCTGGAAGGACTGTGAATGCGGTGACTCCAGGTTAAAGGGAGGGGTGCTGGTGTCCTAGAAGGACCTTGGGAGCCCTGCTGTGCCTTCCACAGAGGCTAACGGTGAAGCAGGAATGGTGGACCTGGCTTGGCCCTAACTGTTCCATACTGGCTCTTATAACCTTTTTCTCCTCAGTTCAGTTCAATGACCTTTCCCTGTCCCAGGAACCTCTCCACCTACTACACTTTGGATCCAAATTCCTGTCTGACCAAGGTCCCCATATTCTGTTTCCTGTCAATAACCCACAGTGCACACCGCTGTAGCACAGACTCAGGCCTGGAAATCCAACATTCCACCAGACTAACTTGCTAACTGGTTAAATCCTATGACCTATGGGCTCCTTCTTCTTTTCCCTCCTTATGCAGGACAAGACTCTTAAGGGGACATAGGAAACCTTATTAGAACTGGTAAGTTCTTCAGAGCCAGAGGCTGAGACTATAGTGAGGGAATATCTCATAGACACATCAGAAGAAATTGCAGGAAATGTGTGTCCTCAAATTCCCTGCCAGAGCCTGTGAAATGACCCTGCAGGGAAAAGTACCTGGATCTAAGCTGGGCCAGAGTTCAACCCCAGAACCCATGTTGTGAAAGGAGAAAATTGACTCCAGGTGTGCCTCCCAAAGCCCACAGAGGAGCCTTCTCCCAAGCAAAACACCACTGATGCAGGAGGAGGTGACCCATACTGAGGAGCCAGCCCAGAAGCAGGGAATCTGAGTTGTGTTGGACCTGCAGGTCAGGAGATAAAGGAGCAGAGGGATCTTTTCCTTAGTGCTTTTTTTTATTTATTTATTAAAGATTTCTGTCTCTTCCCTGCCACCACCTCCCATTTTTCTCCCCTCCCCCGATCAAGTCTCCCTCCCTTGTCAGCCCAAAGAGCAATCAGGGTTCCCTGCCCTGTGGGAAGTCCAAGGACCACCCACCTCCATCCAGGTCTACTAAGGTGAGCATCCAAACTGCCTAGGCTCCCACAAAGCCAGTACATGCAGTAGGATCAAAAACCCATTGCCGTTGTTGAGTTCTCAGTATAGAAAACACTATCCTGAGTGAGGTAAGCCAGACCCAAAAAGAGGAACATGGGATGTACTCACTCATATTTGGTTTCTAGCCATAAATAAAGAACATTGAGCCTATAATTAGTGATCCTCAGTTCTTTTGTATCTGTAGCTGCTCCTGGACTTTTGGAAAATAATAATATAATACATTCATGATGCCAGATATCTCTGAGCGTATCACCTCTGAGGACAGAACAGAGGCCTGGAAGACTTTGAAAAGTAAACAGTTTCTAGGCATACACAAGTTCCTGGTACCACACAGGCCTCAGCTGACATTAGTGGTCCCTGGGCTCCATTCACAAAGTACCTTCCCTGGTGCAATGACGGTTGGCTTGCAAAGCAAAGGGCATGTGTGCTCTGGGCCTATCAGAAGTGTTTAGGCTCTTATCAGACTTTGAGCGAGTATGACTTTTTCCCCAGGAAGTGTATACAGCGCACACACTCTCCTGGTGTGGACCCATTGACCTCCTCCTGGGCCTCTGCAATCTCATAGTGTAAACTTTGTTGATCATCCCCAGTCAGAGCCACTGAACTCACCTCACCTGTGACCCCTGCTGTGGGTCACCAGGCTCTGGGAGGTCATCAGGGTTCTCTGGTCTGCCTGACTGACTCATGGCTGCTGTTTGGAGTATTCTTCTTTGTATGGATTCCTGGGCTCAGTGTCTGTGACAACTGAAAAAGGCATGGCGTGTGTCTGTCTTCTTCTTTCTCATCCTGTCCTGTGTCATCCACAGGAACATCTAAGCAGCAGAATCTTCAGATGATGCCCAGGATTACTTAGGAGAATGTATTAGCTGCATGTTTTGAGACACACTTGTAAACCCAGAACCTGAAAAGCTGAGAGAGCAGGCCAGTCTGGACTACGTACAATACCCTGTCTCAAAAATCAAAACAAAAGCAGAACGAGAACAAATTTGTTCACCTAATTTGATTTTCACCAGTGACTCATGGTCTGGCGTATGGCTTCTTAGCTTCCAGTCACAAGGACATTTTCACTCCATTACACAGGGTTTCATGGCAAGGTTTTTATTTGAAGATAAAGCACTGTGGGTGTGGGCAGGCTCTAAGCAGGACCCTTTCCATAGGTTTTGTCTGTTGTAATAACTGTCAGTCATCACAGGCAGGAGCCCTCAGTGAGATGCATGGACAAAGATGCTGTCTGGAAGGCCATTGTGTGCAGGCAGCAAGTCACAGGACAGGGTGAGTACTTGACTGAGAAAGATGTTGCAAGTCACTCTTGGGTGGCTGTGAGTGGCTGCTGTCCTGGCCTCATCCACAAAGGTGGCACCAAAGATGCTGATTCCTGTGGGTCAGATGGGGGAGAATCTGCCGAAGATTCGCTTGGCCGATTTGGGGATTTAACTTTCCTTGTTGCAACTCATCAGGTCTGCCAGACTCTGCAGTGTTGAATGTGGTGCTGTTGGAGGGGACTGGCCAGGGAGGTGGAGCTGTAGAGATGACACACAGCAGGAGGAGGGTCTCACTGGACCCCTCCCTGCACTCCCAGGCAGAGAGGATCAGGGCTGCTTAAGACTGCATAGCATCCAAAGCAGGACATTTTCTGAGGTAAAGAAGAGTCAACAAACTCATGGTGTCCAAACGCTTATCTTCACCCAAAGTCCAGACTGAGAGCCTGTGGGTCTTTTAGGTCCTTAGGTGACTTCTGTCATGCCCTCATTTCCTGGTCCCCAGCACAGCAGGCCAGGACTTTGTGTGCAGTCGCGGCTGTGCTTCTCCCAGCAGCTCTCATGTCAGTGCTGCACAGGCAATGCTGTGTGTGTGTGAGATAGTGAGTATGTTTATATCTGTCTGTATGTGACTGTGTGTGACTGTGTCTGCATGTGTTTTTATGCGTATGTGTGTGTGTGAGTCTCTCTCTCTCTCTCTCTCTCTCTCTCTCTCTCTCTCTCTCTCTCTCTCTGTGTGTGTGTGTGTGTGTGTGTGTGCACATGATGTTGGATACTAAAGTTTTTCCCCATCCCCCACAACCTGGAGATGCTATGAGATTTATGTTCACATGCTCAGGACATCCGTGAATCTGGTTGATTGTAAGGCGTGTCCTGGAAGTGGGATGGGGTCATCAGAAGATCCAGAAATGTCCAGGAGAAGAGCATCCTATCCCTGTCTCCCTGAGAAGCTGTCCATGTATGGAAGGCTATTTCTAACTTTCACAGATCCCAATAACTCTGATTCATCGTGACACAATCATTCTACTTCATCTCCCACATTATTTACTTATATTCTGACTTTAGTATCTATCGTCCATAAACTTTTGCTAGGTCCTTATTAAAAGCTTACTTTTATACTGTATTCCATTGTACAAAGGTGACAAATGGTGCTCAATCTGCCTCTGTGTTCTCAGAAAGCATTTTTTCCTCTGTTGTTAAAGAGCTCTATTCCCCCTTCTCTGTATCTTGTTGTTCCCAAGCCCCCTGAATATAAAAAACCTGTACCATTCTAGGATACCAGCTTTACAGTTTCATTCATTGCTAAGAGGCCAACCATGAGACATTACAAACTGGTGACTCTTGCAATGCCATCTTCAACACGAGGTAGCAGAGTTGAGGAAGAGCTTCACAATTGGGCTCAGGAGTACAGGACAATTGATGCCTGAGATTTCCACTAGGTCAGGGGTTCTCAACTAGTGGGTCATGACCACTTGGGGGCCAAATGATCCCTTCACAGGGGGTCACATATCAAATATCCTGCATATCAGATATTTACATTACAATTCATAACAGTAGCAAAATCACAACTATGAAGTAGAGATGAAAATAATTTTGTTTGGGGGTCACCACAACATGACAAGCAACAGCATTAGGGATGTTGAGAACAACTGCACTAGGGACGGAACTGCTGCACACACAAGCAAAAGAGT
>NW_027460884.1:0-32596 GCF_037038515.1 Microtus pennsylvanicus | reverse complement strand
TAGGCAGGCAGTCCTGGTTTGAATAAGGAGGCTAGCTGAGTATAATCCAAAAGAGCAAGCCAGTAAGCAGCATTCCTCCATGGTTCCTGCCCAGATTTCCCCAAAAGAGACTGTGACCTGGAAGCAGAAAGTGAAATAAATCCTTTCCCCTCAAGTTTCTTTTGGTCACGGTGTTTATCACAGCTACAGAAACCAAAGTAGCATGCATGTGTGCATGTGTGTGTGTGCACAACACACACACAAACACACACAAAGAAGGGACAGTGATGCCAAGGAGTGCCCCATGGTGCTCAACCCACAATTCAGGTGGAAAATCTACTCCTGGCTCTAGGGTTTGCCATTCTTAATAAACTACAGCTCCTCTCTCCAAGACGGTGGAATGTATGGAATGGTTCACATCCCTGTTTATATCCAGTCTCCCTGGGTACTTGGAGACAAGTTAGACTCTGGGAGAAGCCGTGTCTTCCTCAGTGGTTCTCTGCCATTTCATATATGTTTGCTTATATTATTGCTGTTGTTACTCTCATTAGTATTCATGTGTGTGCAGGTGTATGGATGTATTCATTCAGGTGTATGGGTGAGGGTACATGCTTTTGTGGACGTGAGAGGGCAATCTTTGAGGGTCCTCTTCTTTCACCATGTGGGTTACAAGAATCAAGTTCAAAAGCAATCTACAGATTCCACGCAATGCCCATCAAAATCCCAGAAAAATTCTTCACAGACCTCGAAAGAACAGTATTCAACTTCATATGGAAAAGCAAAAAACCCAGGATAGCCAAAGCAATTCTGTATAATAAAAGAACTTCTGGAGGTATCACAATCCCTGACTTCAAACTCTACTACAGAGTTTCAGTACTGAAAACAACCTGGTATTGGCATAAGAACAGACAGGAGGACCAATGGAACCAAATAGAAGACCCGGATATCAATCCACACATCTTTGGACACCTGATTTTTGACAAAGAAGCAAAAAATATCACATGGGAAAAAGAGAGCATATTTAACAGTGGTGTTGGCATAACTGGATATCAACATGTAGAAGAATGAAAATAGACCTATATCTATCACCATGCACAAAACTCAAGTCCAACTGAATCAAAGACCTCAACATAAAGCCAGCCACACTGAACCTCACAGAAGAGAAAGTGGGAAATACACTTGAACACATTGGCACAGAAGACCACTTCCTAAATATAATCCCAGCAGCACAGACACGGAAAGAAACAATTAATAAATGGGACCTCCTGAAACTGAAAAGCTTCTGTAAAGCAAAGGACATAGTCAACAAGACAAAACAGCAGCCTACAGAATGGGAAAAGATCATCACTAACCCCACATCAGACAGAGGTCTGATCTCCAAAATATACAAAGAACTCAAGAAATTGGTCACCAAAAGAACACATAATTTAATTTTTAAAAAATGGAGTACAGACCTAAACAGAGAACTCTCAACAGAGGAATCTAAAATGGCTGAAAGACACTTAAGGAAATGTTCAACATCCTTAGTCATCAGAGAAATGCAAACAACTCTGAGATTCCATCTGACACCTGTAAAACTGGCCTGTCTCAGTACCGCCAGCATTTGGTGTGAGATAATTCCTTGCTATTGGGTCCTGGCCTATATGATAGGAGGTTTAGCATACCACTAGTGGGTCCCTTTCCTATACCAATCAATGTGCCGCTGGCATCACCAAGTGACTCCCAGGTCTTCCAAGAATGACCAATTTAAACTGTCCCTCCTGGTCACTTTCATGCGTGAGCTCCAGATAGCCAGGATTCAAGGTTTACCCTCCATCAGCTCTACCAGACACTTTCTTTGTTACAAAAAAGAGGTGAGCCAGGGGTTGGGCAGCTTATGTCCTGAAGAGTGCCCGCTAGGTAGAAATAGCAGCTTAATGATTGACGTGGTACTCTCTCTCTCATCAGAGCCTTCTGAACTGGAAGCCCACAGAGAAGCCAGCTGCACAGAGGAGCCTGGGTATGTCTCCATCAAAGTGCTGTGTGGACATACATTTCTTGTGAGTCTCCAAGTGAATTAGCATTGGTTTCAAAGTGCTGCTCAATCTGAAGTGTGGCTGTGAGGGCCACACCAGAAAAAAAAGCAAATTACCAAAAGGCCAGTAGGGTTGGAGATGATCCACCCTATGTTTCTGACTTAGGGTCTCTATTGCTGTGTCAAAACACCGTGACCAAAAAGCAAGTTGGGGAGGAAAGGGTTTATTCAGCTTATACTTCCATATTGCTGTTCATTATCAAGTCAGGACAGGAACCTAAACAGGGCAGGAACCTAGAGGCAGGAGCTGATGCAGAGGCCATGAAGGGTGCTGCTTACTGGCTTGCTCCTCATGGCTTGCTCAGCCTGCTTTCTTATAGACCCCAGGACCACCAGCCCAGGGATAGCATCACCCATAATGGGTTAGGCCCTCCCCCATCAATCCCTACTTAAGAAAATGCCTACATCTGAGGCATTTTCTCAATTGAGGTTCTCTTTCAGGTGACTCTATATCGACAAAACTAGCCAGCACAGTATCCTTCTAACATCTAGTGGTTAATATGTTTTGAACATCACAAGAACAAAAAAAAAACCCTAAAAAATGCATTCATTGTCATTCTGCAACAACAGCATAGACATCCGTCCATTACTTGCAGAGGGGGCTCTGCCCACATCAGGCATTTGTAGGCAGCACTCGGTTGGTCTGATCCACATCAACAGAAGGGGTGGTGCTGTTCTAACCATGGCAACCTCTGAGAACAATAGGAACCTCATGGAGATTAGGAAGCTGGGCTTAGCTAAAGCATTCCCATTCCCACCTCCATGGTGCTGAGTTGTGTTTAGCAACCTCAGAGATGGAACACACAAGTCGGGATGGCTTCCAGAAAACATGGTCTTCCACCAGTGACAGAGTCAATGTGGCCCCAAGAGTCCTCAGTTTTGGAGAGATTTTCTGAGCCTCTAGGAGAGTAGTCACCTTCCCCATCCCACCCCACCCCATTGCTGCCTGCAGAAGGGTCGCCATGAAGCCTTCCTACCTTCAGGACCTGTTCCAAGTTCTCCAGTTTGACTTGGAGCTGGCGTTTCTCCTGCACAGTGAATTGAGCTCTCCTCTCAGGTCACCAGGGAGAGCCAGGCATGTTCAGCCTTCACCTGTGAGCAGAAGGACAGGAGACATGGAGGCCATTAGGATCAGCCCAGAATGGGAGGGGTACCATGCTGCTCCCCTCCAGTACCTGTACAGGCTCCTCTGGAGTGGTAAAGAGCCTTTGTTTTTTTCTGGGCAGACTGCCTGGGGCTGTTCATACAAGTCAGGGCCATCAGGAAATCAGAGGGGACATCCCTTCTGCCCCCTCACACCTTCACCACATCCAGAGTGATTGGTTCCAACTTGGAATAAGACCCACTCCTGGTACATGGGCAATACTCTATTCCCTAGATATAGTCACTGGCTGGGAAAGTCTTGTGACCCTTGTATAAGACCCTGATAAAAAGGAAAAAATCTCCTCTTAGGGGACCTTGGAAATTGAGAAGAAGGGCTAGAACTACTATGTCATTTGCCACCATAAGGGAACAACTGGTCTTGGATGAAGTCAATGAGGACGCAGGGCCAAGACACGCAGAGGGAAAAGGCTTGAGCACCTAGATCCAGCTGTACCTGAAGCTGTTTATCCTTCTACCAAAGTTACTGAGGTCAATTGGAATCATTTTCTGCCCCTGATATCATGAGAATCCTAATAGATAAGAACGTGCTAATTCTGCAAGTACTAATTCTGTCTAAAACCTTTACCCAGTCAATGATGAAATGGATGGAAATGGCATGTGTACACACACACACACACACACACACACACACACACACCCTTTTCTGTCTCTCTTATTGTTTCTACAAAGTAGGTCAGGGCATGCTACTGATGAGACAGTTCCCTGAACTGAGCTTCTATTAATCTTAGGGGAAACAACATATTCCAACCCAAAGGCAGACTTCTAGCTTCCTTCCCTCCTTCCCGAATGTTGGAACAGACTGTTGCAAAGCTCTGTTTCCAGGGCTGGAGAGATGGCTCAGTGGTTAAGAGCATTGTCCGCTCTTCCAAAGGTTCTGAGTTCAATTCCCAGCAACCACATGGTGGCTTACAACCATCTGTAATGAGGTCTGGTGCCCTCTTCTGGCCTGCAGACATACACACAGACAGAATATTGTATACATAATAAATAAATATTTTTTTAAAAAAAAGCTCTGTTTCCCACCTCCAAAGTCCCTGTCATCTCAGAGATCTCGTGAACTATGAGGCTTTTCTCTGCTAGACAATTCCCCTGACTCCAGGAGAAAGGGGGCAGGCCTGTGACACTCCTGGTGGCTACGGGGGCTGCTACTGGGGTTCATGGGGATGTCTGGTAGGCAGGAGCTCATGCGAGTCATCTTGTCACCACCGGAGGCCTCTGGCAACAGTCTCAGAAGAAGATGTCGTCATCTATTTCAGTTAAATGCTCCTCACTCTTGAACCTCAACCCCAGGGCACAGGTTGGCTGGAACTGCCATGTCTTATGTTCCCACTTGTCAAGAGAGTAAAAGGGGGTGGGGTGAGGGAGGGGGCTCTGAGCACTCAGAAGTTGGTCTCGTTTGGAGCCCAGTACAGCTTCATGAAATGTTTTCAAGTCCAGCCTCTCCCTGCTAGAAACTTCTTGGGGTTGCTATAGAAATCAAAATAAAATCCAAACTCCCCAAGAGTCGGAGCTTCTACAAGATCTCCCTCTCTTCTGCTGGTTCTGGCCTGGGCTGTCACATGCTGAGGACACCCTGGTCCTGCTTCCTAAACAAATCAAGTCCTTTCCCACCCCTGGTCCTTGGCACTTAGGGACTCCATTGCCTGTCAAGATGTACCCACCCATCCTGCACCATCCCCATCCGGGTCCAGCCCCGTTATGGAGCAGAACACCTTGGGCAGACTTCCCTGCCCACAGAAGGTAACGGAAGCCTCATCCGACCACCTGCCTCCACCCACTCCCAATTTGCCACACTCCTTTTCTCCAGGCCTTTGCAGTGTGGGTGACAATACTGCACGGAAGCTGGCTCCTATTGAATGTCATTGGAACTGTCCCCAGAAAGCACCCTGTGCTGCTTCAGCCTGTTTCCAGACAGCATCCTCTGTCAGACCTTGTGGGGTCAGTTATCCAAAGTCTTATACTGATGGAGACACAGCCTACTGCCCAGGTGGGGTCCAGCCCTCAGGTGGGGTACTACCCAGCCTTATCCCTCTTGCTCTGTGTCTGAAGGCTGTAACCCCAACTTCCAGCATACTCCCACCCCATAGCTATTGACCTTGTCTTGTAAGCCCCCATTCTTCATAGTGACCCTGACTCAGTCTCCCCCATTGCTTTATCAAGGGATGGCACTCGGCTTCAACCAACAGCTAGGACTCAGAAATCCATGTGACGTGAGCCCCAGTAACACTGCAGCCCAGTGACAATGACTATTTGAACCTAAAACCATGTAAGAAAGGTTCTGACAGGTCTTCTTCCAGCCACACTGAGGATACAGTGCTCAGAGTGGGGAGAACACCCTGTGACAGTGTCACAGAAGCCACTACAGGGCAGAGCAAATCAGGACTTGTATTCAGGTCCCTTCCTCATTAGTAGCCCCACCCAGGATGCTCCTCTCAAACATCCATGAACACTGCCTTAGTCAGAGACCTGACTCCAATTTCTGCTGGGTAAAGAGGGGGAGGGGCACTGAAGCTGTCAGGCCAGAGAAGGGCCCTGTCGGTGGCCACTGGTTTCATTAAAGGGACATAGACCCATTACCTCTATGTGCAAGCCTTCGTAACCCTGCTGCCACCTCAGGGCCCAGTGAGTGGAAGAGGCCCAACTGGCAAGAAGAGTCCAGGGCACACCAGGAACCTAGTAATTTAGCACACAGGTCCCAGCAGAGCCCGGCACATGTGGGGAGGTGAGGAGGGAGGGAAAAACAGATGTGTGTCTAAACAGAGGTGTGGGGCTCACAGTCCGCATTCCTAGGACCATACAGCACCTCTTAAAACACTCCACGTTGCCGTCGGAGATGTACTTGGCCTAGAATGTTCTCCTGGGGACTGAGCCAAGGTGCATCCTGCAAGAGAGGAGTATTCAAAGCAACAAGGAATCCCAGGACAAACAGTACAGGATCCAAATGGCCAAAGAACGAGGCCATGCTGCTCTCCTTTATCCCAAGCATAAAGATGACTTGAGGTCCCTGTATGCATGCAAGTATCTCTGAAATAAAATGGGAAATAAAAGCAGGGGCGGGTCATGTGCTTTCCTTTGCCTAGCCTATCAAATCCTAAACCTATGGGTCGTCCCCACAAACCTCCACAACGTTCTCAATTAAACTAATGCCAGTATTTTTTATACTGGCATTCTGTAGTTGGATGTGAACTTTGCCAACAGGGTCACCGGATTTACAGATGGCGTCTCAAAGTCCTTGGGCTATAGATTAACTGATACAACCCCCGGCTTGGGGACTTGGCACCTCCAGGCTTGCATGCTGCCCCGTCAGGCAGACAAAGCTCACTCGGCAACACTAGCCGCCAGGTATCTGCTCGAACATTTCCAGTTCACAGCTGATTCGAGAGGGAGCCACAAGGTGCCTGGCAGGGAGGAGCTCACAACACTTAGCCATAGCTCCCAGAAGCAAAAGAAGCCTCCAACCTCAACCTGATACAGGACAGCTGTCCCGCCTGGAGGCAGCTCCCAGCTCTGTCTAGCTCAGCCAAGGAATTAGTTTGTGAGATCAGTACACAGGTGACTTTGCAAAGCCTCGGGGTATCGGGGACATTTTCTGTACTGCGTCCCAGATTTCCGGGCTCGACGCTCCTCCACAAGGCTGTCCACCAGAGGGACTTTGGTGCAGTATTTAATAGTCTGGACCACATCTGGATCTCAGAATCTATCAGCTCTGCTCAAGCTTAGGAAGGATGAGGCCACACTTCTCCTCTCTTCCATAATTAATGCTGCTCTCTTCATGGGGGCTACGAAAAAACAGATTGCAACTCCATGCAAGAATGGAAAAAGGAAAGAGCGGACCCTGAAGGCTTCCCCGAGCCGGGTTTGTATTGACAAGCCCCTGCCTACTGTGAATCAGATGTAGCATTCACTGTTGTCGTGGGACTTCCCAGCTACTCGAGGACACAAGATGCTGAGCCCACAGGCAAGCTGGTGAGCTGCTGTCTTCCGTGGAAGGCTCTAAGCCTGCAAGCTAGCTCGCTCAGAACTGGGAAGAGAACAGAGCCCAGGCAGGCTGGCAAGGGGGTGGGACAGAGCTGGGAACATCTCTGCCAGCCTGTTGTTCCTGTCTGGGCCCTGTGAGTCAGCAGGCTCCTCTGACATCCCTACAAAGCAGGAGGGAAACAGTCTCTTTCGGCACCTAGAAGCCTACTCAAAGGTTTATTTTTTATACATATAATTTTAATTATGTGTATATGTGTCTGTCTGTGTGTGAGGATATATACATGAATGCAGGTCCCCCAGATCTCAGAGGTATCAGATGTCCCTTGGAAACTGGAGGGGCAGGTGTTTTTATGGGTGCTGGGAACGGAACTCAAGTCCTCTACAAGAGCATTAAATACTTTTAACTTCTGAGCCATCTTCGCAGGTCCCTGACAGCCTGTTTCAAAGGGAATGCTGGGAAAGGGGCCCATAAGTGACCAGCCTTAAGGAAAACACAAAGCTGAATGAAGTCCTATTCTTCAGAAATAAGGTTGTCAAGGGCATCCCAGAGGCTGGGCAAAGAGGCTGCTTCGGAGCCAAGACTGTACTTGCTTCTGCGGGAGTGCTGTCTTGATCAGAAACCCATAGAACCATCCCACCAAGGGGGGTGACTTGAAAAGGAGGAATAAAGCTAGCCCATGGGCCAGCTCCCCACCAGTTCCCCACCAACCCTGTCATTCTGTATATAGAGCTTAAAACAAATGTCATCAATTGATGTCATTCTTGGGCTGAGAAGGTCACTGAGGCTTCTGTGTGTATCCTTGGTGTGTGTGTGTATGTGTGTGTGTGCCTCAAGTTCTTGGTCTTCCCCCAGAGTTGCTTTGAAAGAAGAGAAGCTGATGGGAGCAGGAGAGAGGGCATCAATGGGAAAACACATTCATTTGTAAAATGAGATTAAACTATCCACAATATCGCCTCAACTGTTTTCAAGTCCAGTGACACTAAATAAGCCTGCTCCCTGCCCCCATGACTGCCACCTCTGTCTAGACTCTGTCCCCTTGAACAGCGACTCCCAACCTCTGCTCCCTTGGCCCCAGGCACCCACCACTCCAATTTCGGTCTCACATTTGGCTATTCCAGGGACCTTGTTTAAGTGCAATCAAAATCAGGCCTATAGTCGCAGCTATTCAAGAAACTTAGTCGGGGGTTGATAGTTCAAAGCCTGCCTGGTGACTGAGCAAGGACAAAGCCACCTTGGACGACTTGAGAATCTGTCTCAAGATGAAAAGCAGAAAGAGGGCAGGTGGTATGGTTCCGTAGAAGCTTGTCTGGCATGCACAAGGTCCTGTCCCCCTCCGCAACCCTGCCCAACTTCAAATAAACAAACAAAAAAAAGTTAAATTGTTCAGTATCCATCATTTTGTTGCTGGCCTCCCCTGATGTCCCCTAGGTCCACCCATGCCCTAGCTCATATTAGAATGGCTTCTCATTATAGAGAGAGCCCAGCCAGGCTGGTGTGGGGGTGGGAAAGGCCTGGGCACACCCCTGCCAGTGTGCTGTTACCGTCTGTACCCTGTGAGTCACCAGGCTTCTCTGACACCCCTACAAAGCGGGGGAGGGGAGGTACACTCACTCAGAACCTCAAAGCCTGTTTAAAAGAGCAGGAAGAGCAGGCAGCAGAAGCAGACATTTCTGGTCTTTAGGAAGAGTCAAGCCGGGCTACCCGTGGGCTCCTTTGTGTGTCTGTTAATCATCAGGGAATACATGGGTGTCTTCCAGCTTTGGGTCACTGTAAGTTCATACTATGAACACACAAACACAGTTCCGGTGCCCCGCTTTTGATGTCTTTGACCACACACCCTGTGACAGCGTGAACTGTCAGCTTGACAGAATCTAGGCTCACCTGAGAGACTGGCGAGCATACCTATGGGGGAGGAGGGTGAATCTGATTTAGTTAACTGATGTAGGAAAACTCATCTCGATTGTAGCTGGGACTATATTCTCTAGCTAGATCCTGGTCTGTGTAAGATGGAGAGAGTGAGCTGGACGCCAGCATGCCGTCATCCCCTGCTCTCTGCTTCCTGACTGTGGATGCGATGTGACAGCTGCCTCAGACTCCTGTCCCTGTGCCTCCTCTGCAATGGTGGACCGTAAAATAAAGTTGATTTCGTCAGAGTATTTTACCACCGCATCAATTAGAGGAACTAGTACGGACCCCAAGTGGAGCTGCTGGATCGCACATAGTCCTAGCTAAATGCTGGAGGGACGTCCAGCCTACCTTTCCCACTGGCTGCCTATCACCCACCAGCAATGTACAGGGGTCCCTACTCTCATTGACACTGCAATTTCTTGACATAGAAAAATACCCTCCCATTTTTAAGATTTTATTTTTAATTATGTGTTTAGAAGTTACAGGGAGGCTGAGCACATGAGTGCAATGTCCATCATGGCCAGAAGGGGGCGATAGGAGCTCTGGAGCTGGAGTAACAGGCTGTGAGCCACACAACAGCGGTGCTGGGAACCAAACTCAGGTCCTCACTCAGTTCATACTCTTAGTCACTGAGCCATCTCTCTGCTCCCAGGGTTGTTTTTTTTTTCTTTTGAGGGTCTTTTATATACAAGTGCTCTACCGTAGAGCTATATTCAAAAAACAAATTTTCAAAAGATGCTAAGTAGAAAAGCTGGTGCACAGGTGTCAAACAGTTAGGGTTTAGCTATGCCTTGTCATACAGCTGGGTGAAACTGTGATGTCAGCAGCTCAAACCGTCCACTCAGAGCTGGGGGTGTGGCTCCTGGGGTGTGGCTCCGTGGTAGAGCCCTTGCCTAGCACGCACAAGGCTCAGTTCCCCAAACTGAAAAGAAAAAGAATTTTTCCACTGGGACAGGCTTGTCACTCTGGATCTCAAAAGGCTAAAGCAGGGGGACAAAAAATTCTAGAACCATCTGATATACATAATGAAATGCGCACTCTAAAAAGTCAAAGCCCAAAAGTGCTCATCCACTACTCAGCTAATACTGAAGGGATCTCTGCATTCCACAGGCTGGAGGCTCAGCAGCGGAAGTGACAGCAAAGACCAGACCAGTGGGGACAGACAGACAGACACAGCAGAGAAGACAGACCAGACTGAGAAAGAACTGACAGACTAAATGACATAGAAACCAGGTCCATACAAGGAGAGGTGAGGTGAGGAGAGCCTTCAGACTGGTGTGGACAGGAAGCTTCACAGGAAGGCTTTGGGGCTTCAGTGCCTGGAACTTTGGGAAGAGAAGGAGGCAGGGCATTCAGAAACTATTTGGAGCTGAGACCAGATTGAGGTTCCGAGTTGCAAAAAAGTTGGGGTGGCTGAAATTTGGTGAGTGAGGTGGGAGTGGCAGATACCAAGGTCACACAAGGTCACCAGAACTCCAGTATTTATGGGAGCCACGGGAGGGTGTGCATTGAAGAAGCCAAGATCACTCCATCTGCTATGGGGAATGCGACAGGATGGCAAGCAGGGAGGTAGAGAGCCTAAATAAGAAACCATTTTTGCCTCTGGGTAAGCAAAAAAGAGTAATCTGGCATGGATGCCAGCAGCTATGGAAGCCGGGTGGAGAGCTAGGACCTGGCCAGCATCCCCACAGCATAGCGGACCAGGAAGGATTCAGAATGGATCGTCACCCTCCAGTTTGGGCCCCTGACTCTGTAGCTGGTAGATGTCTAGGTAGAGGCTCATGCTTGAGAGATGCTGTTGGGTGATTCAGCAGGCTTGGGCCAGTTTGGCTGGGTAGAGTCTGTGCATTCATCCCACATGTTCTCCCTTCCCTGTGGCTCCTCCTGGATCCTCTTGAGGTATCTCAAAGTGGGTTAATAGAGGCATTGTTACCTACCTGGTCATGGTGCTGGGCCCTCGAGGGAAGGCCTTTCCAGGGGCCTCAGATGATGCTCCCTCTGCACATCAGCCTTGAGTTCAGCATTCTGGAAAAGAAGGAAAGGGCATGGTGAGCTAAAGACGGGCCTGGGGACATGAAGTTCTGGTTTAAAGACTAGATCTAGGCTTGGTGCTGACTCTGAAGCCTCAGCCAGGTGGGACCCCATCTTTCTTTGTCTAAGCCATGCATATGCCAGGTACAGAATGGGACTGGTGACCTGTACTGCGATGTCATGTGACTATTGAGCTGCTTTTGGCACTGAGGAGGTAAGGCCCGGTCATCCAGTCTTCTAGTAGCTGCAGAGGGGCCCAACTTATTCACCCTATGATATTCCATTCTACTGGGTTCAGTGGCTGCAGTTGGTATTGCTAGAGGGGAAAACAACAGGCTGTCTAATTCGAGGCAGGAGACACGACGCCAAGACAGCGCCAGGCGAAGAGAAAGACATGCCACCTCCTTTTCCTACTATTGTGGTGTTTGCAAATCAATCTAGTCATGAAGCACTCAGGAGCCACTTATGACCTCAGTCCCCATGGCAAGGAGTCAGCCACAGAAAGAGGTCATGGGAAATAACCCATAGACCAGCCAAGAAAGAGCTGAGTCCTGGGCGGGGATGTCAAACCTGATCAGTGACAGATAGGAAGGAATGAGGGAGGAAGCCAGGTTAAACCTGAGTGGGCTCCGTGGCTGAGTGTGCCCCTATAAGCACATGGCCCACCCTCAAAGAAGCCAGAGTTGACATGGGAAGGGGTGCTGTGGCTGTGATCTCAGGGCGCCTGCTTAAGTCGCATAGGCTCTGGTGTCCCCTGTTCCCACACATGCAGAGCACACATGCAGTTCTGATGCGTGGCCATTGAAACACCTGGGGACAACTTAGCAAGTGCTCAGCGCTCACCTTATCCTATCGAACCCTTAGACTGCGATATGTACCCTAAAAGGCTTCATAGGCAACACCATAGGCATCAGGGCTGTCTGCTTAGGGAAATCGTTATCACTCTAGTTACACTGAGCCCCTCTGAAGTTTAAGCTGCTCTAATTAACAAGCCCTGTTTAAGAAATGCCAAATAAAGACCATTCTGTGCAATATATATGTGTATATATATACATATACATATATATGTATATATATATGAGCATAAGGCTTCTATAATGTGTGGGCTTGCAGCCGCAACACGACAAATCTATCTGTACCAGGCAGTGAGGGTGACAACCAAGCTGAGGATCCACAGAAGGACACGGCAGGGAGGACTGGGGATATGACACACTCTGATACAGGGTTTCCACAGGCTGAAGTCCTGGACACCCCTGTCACTTAAGTGCATGCGGCTCTCCTCTGTGTCAGAATGGGACCCCTAAGGAGGTGGATCCCACTGGCTGCTGACCACATTAGAGGGCTCAGCAATTAAGTTCAGCGACACACGCCCACAGCCTCGAGATGGGGAGAGTGTGACTCACTTATTGTCACGACTATGTTGAGGAGTGATTCGGGGAACAGGGTCCCTCCTTCCCAGTCTCTTCTGGCCTGGAATAGCATTGCAAAAACAGGCAATCTGGCTTACGCAGACTTCCCTGCTGCCTCAGAGAGCTAAATCTGTACATGTGTGTTTACACATATGTGTACTTGTAGGTAGAAGCAGGAGGATGACTGCGACTGTCACACATCAGACATCGTCAGCTTGCTTTTTCTGAGGCACCATCTCTCACTAAACTGGAGTTTGTTAGCGGTCTGGGATGGCCAGCAAAACTAAAGGACCCTCCTGTCTCTACCTCTCTAGAGTACGTAGCTGGCTTTTTAAAATGCAGGTTCTGGGAATCAAACTCGGATCCTCACCCTTGCACAGCAAACACTCTACCCATTGAGCCATCTGCCTAACCCTCAGACCTTAAAGCGATGCATGTAGTTACAGCCAAAGCCCAGCAAAGGGACAGGGCTCAGGTCCACCAGAGTGAGGATGCATAAGAGAGAGTACAGTCACGTGAGACAGTGTGTATGTGAAATCCTAGGGTCAACACTGCACACAGGAAAGCACCATCTCCTTACACCCTGCAGATGGGCACACAGCTATGGGTAGCTCCAGGCAAGTGACCAGATGGTCCCAGGACCAGACTTGAGATCTCCTAGGAACGCATTCCTGAAATCTTGGGCCAAAGCAGAAAGTCTAGTAAATAGGTCTTTCTCAAACATTCAATATTCACTGAAACAATAACGTGGAAAAACCTGAATTGATTTTCTGGAGTGTCAAGCAGAATTATGGACAAAAAAAAAAAGAAAGAAATTCCAATGAGGGTCAGGGAGTGAGGTAAGACCTACTCCAGAGTTCGAGTCTCAGCCACCTTCAAGGGACAGAGAAGCACAACACACAGACAACTGGACAAAACGCAAGAATATTCTACATGGACGGTAAATGGGATGTGCCCACTTCAGTCAGCTGCAGCACAGACCCAAGTGTAGAAGCCACACAGGAAGAGGGGTGCCTGGAGTCGCTGGGGCTGCTGTTCCTTCAACAGCTGTCACCATGACTTTCTCTCTCGATTACTCCTGTTTGATATATGGCCCAGTGACTCAAAACAAGCATAGTGGATTTATTCCCAAAATAGATGCATCTACAGGTTGGATCAGGCTTGAAAGTGGGGGTCTCTGTTAGAGAAGTCAGGCAGAGGTGGAATCCAAACACTGGCGAGCAAGTGAGGGCATGGAAATCTACTGGGCAGGAGTTCCCTTTATACAGGGAGGAAGCAGGCGATGCAGGGTGCTGGGGCAGTGCTATTCATCCGAGCCTGGTAAGGCCTTATGCACTACTGTGGGCTGAACTATTCTCTCCAAAGGTATATCTTGGAGCCTCAACGTAGCAATATTTTAGACAGAGCTCTTGAGAGATTCGTAAGGTTCAATGATGCTATAAAGGTAATACCCCCTTCCCCCTTTTCTTCTATCCCTCCCATACACACAGACATGTAAAGACAAAGCCTCCTGCGAGCATAGAGGGAACTGAGATACTATGGAACTAACCAGATCCTTGACCTTGGAGCTCGGCCTCTAGAGTGTCTGCCGTTCTGTGCGCCCAGCCTAGGGTTCCCAGACTGGTCTATCACCTTGCCACAGCACTGGGAGGTAAGCTGAGTTTTCCTAGTTCCCCTCATGGGTGCCCCTCAACACATATGTATTCTAGAAATAGTTCCCATCCCCGGCCTCATGAGAAAGGGAGACAAGATAGGACACATAAAAGATTGACAGCTGCAGAAACGCAGGCAGTCCAGCTTTGTAGGCAGGTTCCCGGGGATCAAATTCACCTCCTCATGCTTGCATGGCAAGTGCTTCACCAGCTGAGCCATCTGCCCCACCCTGACTGTAATGTATTCATCTCCAAAGGGAAACTTGATTTAAGGATCTTAATGTCATACCAAAGGAGCCTGGGTTTGTATTCTGAACTTGGTTAGCGCTATCCATTTGTTTATGAGTCATCCACTTTGGTTTTGTCATCCGGGAAAAGTAAGACAAAAGACTCACTCTCAAGTCTGGACGTGTGTAATGACTTATAAATGATAAAGAGCAACCTCACTGGATTCAGATATAGACTGTGTCATTACAACACAAAGTCTAGTCTAATATTACCATACAAGAATGGCACCATCAATGACGCAGTAAGCCAACACTGGGTGCTTGTTGTCTCATTCTTTCTAGGAAGAATTTGAAAGAGATGCCAGCCTGCTGTCATTGGCAGGGAGGATGGAGTTGCTAGGGGATGAAGGGGTCTTGAAGATAGATTAGGAGTAGAGAGATCTGCAGTGCGCAAAGGAATGAGCCATGGAGAGACCAGTATCATTCCCAACTGCATTCTTCATGCCTGTCCTTGGATACACAGTAGCTCTCGTCCCTCATCATGAAGCCTCTTTTTGAAGCAGCTGGGAGGCCATCACAGAAATCCACAGCTGGTCAAAATGCAGAGAACAAACGAGCTGGCCTCATCCTCAGTTGCTGCCTCTCCAACACAACCCTTCCAATCTAAGGCTCAGGAAACAAAGAGGAAGATGGGGCAGAAAGATCCCAAGAGCCAGGGGACCAGGACAAGATGTCTACTGTGCGACTGTGTCTTTTATAGGTGACATGAAATCTCAATAGTACAGTCGCCTAAACAAGACCTGCACAATGATACCAACTGACTTGCCAGTGCAGGTGGGGGAATCTCCAAAGGCCCCACCCTTAGATGAAGAGCTACAGGCAATCAATGGCTGGAGAGAGAGAGAGAGAGAGAGAGAGAGAGAGAGAGAGAGAGAGAGAGAGAGAGAGAGAGAGAGAGAGAGAGAGAGAGAGAGAGAGAGAGAGAGAGAGAGAGAGAGAGAATGAATATCAGTCTTCCCCTGATAGATTATCCAGTCCCAAGTAATGAACACAGGTACTTATGAGCAACTCTAAGTGGACTCAACAGGTTGTATTTATGTAACATACATACATAACAATAATAATTAAAGAAAAGGAGCTTATAAATTTGAGAGGGTGTGGGGAATATGAGAGGAGCAGGAGGGGTGGAAAGTGTGATGTAAATACAATAGGACACAAAATTCTCCAAAAACCAAGCAGAAAGAAATGTTTGCTCTGTCCAGGGTCCTGATCGTCTCCAGCCACATGCACCCAGTGGCGTTGACACCATGAGAGCTACCTAATATGCGACCTGCAGGATAGTCTGGATAATCATGCCTCAAAGAGCCTGGCCTGGAGTTTCTAGTCCCAACCACTCCAAGTTTGATTGGGAGGAAATCATTTAACCCTTCAATTCTTGGTGATTTTCATGAGACCATTTGACTATGAAATACCATTATGCAACTAAGGGGGTGTGACCCAAACAACAGTCTGCCTTCCCAGAATGACGGGGAGGGGAGGCAGTTCTAAGTCTCAATTTCCTTCTGTTCTGAGAAAGTCCTCAATAACGTGCTGCAAGATAAAGAAATCTGGATCCCAAAAGCCATGCATTGTTTAATTCCACTCATATTAACAATTCACAACAGGTATATGTTCCCATAGAGACAGACTGCAGATAGATGCCAAGAATTCCTCTGAGACTCATGGTACTTAGCCCCTCTGAAACCCTTGTGCCTGAGAGACCTTCTGGGTAATTTTTCACTCCTTGTGACCTCAGCATGACCTGTGGACTTAAGAGCTGCCTCTCTGCGGGAGATGTGAGCCCATAGGTTGTCAGCCTGAACTGCACACAAGAACACATAAACTACTCCTAGCTCCTAAAAAGGATCAAAGGGTACCTGTAATAAAATAGCCATGCGATAAGACTGCTCAGAACAATAAACTAAGAGAAGAAAGGGGGCAATAGGTAGAAAATTGTACAGCTAGAATCCCATGCCCAAGACACTGGCCTGTTGCTGTGTGGTAAGGCTAAGCTCGGAGTTCACTAGCCACTAATACGGGAAGGCAGGAGCATCCATTATGTCTGGGTTACTGTAAAAGATGAGCCTCCCTGGATCTCTCCACAGATAACAAGGCCATGAAAACATTAAGTGACTTTTTAAAAAGGTGCTGCTTCTCCCAGAGAGGATTGATTAATGGTTGGAAACGACGACACTCTCCATTAAGACTCCACCGGCCTTCTTTCCCCCTTCTCTCCTTCCAGCCCTGAGCCTCTAGCATTGCCTTGGAAACTCCCAGAGATGGTTGCTTCAGGCACACCAGAGGATGAAGATGCTGTGTGGCTAACTGTCCCTGAGGAGATGATGGGGTATCGTGTCCCACGTCTGGGCAACAACTACCGGGTTCCGCCTGGCTTATTCATCCATGCTTGGAGAGAAACGTGAAGATTAAAAAGAAATAGGCAAGAGACAATTGGTAGAGTCTGGAGAATGTCTAGTAAATACTGAGATTCACCTTGTGCTTATTTCAAACAGTCTTTATACACCCCAATCCAAAGAGGAGGGGAAGGCAAGAGACTTCTTTACCATGGCACAAGAAACAAACGAAGTAATCACCTTCTCAATACCCAAACATCAAGTAACCACACCCTAGGTCAAAACATCTTGTTAGTAGCCACACATTGGCTCAAACCTCCTGTCACATAACCTCGAAGGAGCAAGAATAGGTCAGAACTCTCTGACCTTTAGTTAAAGTGGAACAAATCCATATCCGTGGGCTCCCACAATGGCCATATATGACACACGTATGGCGTAGTCATTCTCACTACTAGAGAGAAATTTCATCGGCACTTAGAAGGACCCCTTCCCTTCCCCAAGACTGGTTCCTAAGACTGATGACTGACTGGCTTTCCTTATGTTTCCTTATGGCAATCCAACCAAAAATCAATCTATCAATCATTGTTTAAAAATGATGTTATAGACAGGTGTGGAAGTCCACCCATGTAATCCCAGCACTTGGGAGACTGAAGCAGGAGGATTGCCATGAATATGAGGCCGTCCTTGGCTACGTAATAAGTACCAGGACTGCTAGGGATGCCTAATAAAATCTTGGGAGATTGATGTGAGCACCATTTGTTAGGTGACAGATTATGGTATGGGCCTAGAGAAAAACAGTGCCTTGGTCTCCCTGATGCAGCTTCCTCCACAAGGACATCTGTCACATCACAAGCAAGGGCCCTTCCTACTAAATCCACAAGTTCCAGTGCTCGGAGCGATGCCTCCCAATGCCCAAAATGAGAAGAGGTGACCTAGCCTATCTGAACAAGATACAGAAGAGCCGTCCGACTTAGGTACAGGCCTGGGTCAGTTTTGAAACTGCCCCTTTTGCGAGCAGGACTTGGGTGGAGAAAAAGGCAATATTAAGCATGCAAGCTCCGTTACAGCTAGCTGGAAGCATTGCAAACAAACATGCAGTTCTTTCTTCCTGTGGAGTCACTGGGCTCGCTCTGAAAGCTGACATAAGCAACCCATAGAGAGTGAAGGCCTCTGGCGTGGCAGCAGATGACAGCTTATGATCCAAATCCTTTAAGTGTTTTCAAGGTTTAGAGACTGCGACCAACATTTAAAAAAATAAAAAATGTAATGGGAAAATAAGGATTGATATTTTCTGGCAAAGAAAAATAAATAAATACCAGCAGAAAAGCTGGCAATACAGTCTGTGTTTCCAGACAATTAGCAGTAAACATCCATGTGTTTGCCATTGGACCTAATTGTCTATTACAGGCTTCCTCCTGAGACTGCAGCTCAGAGAGGTTATAAAACATACGGAGGATCACACAGCAAATCTATTTCAGAGCCCAAATCAGTCGATACATTGTCTTCCTCTAGTTTGTTGCTATAACAAAAACACTTGATGCTGGGTACTGTAGGGAAAAAAAATAAAGGTTTGCCAGGGCATAGTTTAAGAGGCTTAACATCTTAGATCAGGCAGGACCCATATCCAGGCTCCAGTTGGTTCCTGAAGCTGCACCCTGACAGATTGTGTTCAGGTGATGGTAAGCTCTACAGACGTCCCCCAAGTGCCTGGCATTGGTGCTCTGCCCTCTCTCCAGCCTGGGTCTATGCATTTTGAGAGGCTTGTCCCCCTCATTTCCTGCAAAGTACTCAGAGGCAACTCATGCAAGATACATCCTTCGCCTGTGAACCTGACCGCAGCCACATTCAAACCCAAGACACCACCTTCCTTCTTCTGCTTCAATGTGGATTTGCTCAAAGAAAGAGTTCTCAACCCTCACAAGACCTTCAGAATCCCTTCTGGTTTGTGGCTTCTTCACAAGAGAAGTTGGACTGGTTTCCTTTGAAGCATCCACAGACCACGAGGTTAGGGCAGCAACTAGCTGGGGACTCAGATCACATCACACCTGCGAGGACCACACTGTGCCTCAGACCCATCTTTAGGTTGCTGTGTATGTTGTCAGTCTAACAAATGCTTAGATGCTTACAAGGTGCCTAACTTGGGATGCTTTGTGCAAACTGATTGTCTTATGGGTGAAGTTGTGACTCTGGCCAGGGGATTATACCAACCTGCTCAGAAATCCCAAATACAGTACTGGGGCATCCCAAGGAACCCCAAGACAAACCCTGCTCTTGTAGGTTGCATCCTAATTGAGGAGATGTACAAAGGACCATACCTTGCCAGATGGATTAGGTTCTAGGAAAAGACAAGTCAAAAAAGTAAAAGAGAGAAAGGGAGAGCAGGATTGTCTGGGGATGATATGAACTAAACCTAGCCAGTGAAAAGAATTCATGGCTGTATCAAGAGCAGGGACCCTAAGGAGATGAGACCAAGGGTTCTGGAAGAATTGGAGGCAGGTAGGGCTTCGGCAGGTGCTCAGGAAGGCAGCGCAGAACATCCAGGATGCCACTAGTCACAGATGAGAACCAGGATGAAGCAGCAGGCAAAATACATGGCTTCACGGGGAGCCACAGCATCACCTAGCCAGAGACAGTGCCACGTGTGAGCTGCCACCTTGGGACCTGCAATCCCTCCAGGCACCCAGCTGGAATCTTTCTCTCTTGTACTGTAGCTTTGCTGGAACCCAGAACCCTGAGTTTTCCCCCAGCTACAGTCTCTTTCCTGAAAAACCGAGCTCTGAGAAAGACATCACCTCGAGTCTGAGAGCCTCAGCTCAGCTTCACATGGAGGCCATCTCAGAATCTCAGCTCGGAAGCCCATGTGGGTCTCCATCACTGTGGATCGGTTTAATCCCCGCGCTTTAGAAACACCTAATCCTCTTCAGGAAAGAAAATAGAAAATGGATTTAAGAAAAAAGAATGGTGGGCAAGAAAGAGTCCTTGGGCCCCACAGTTTCAAGTAATCACTAAAGGAATAAGCCTTTCTTTATCAAAAAAAAAAAAGGATTCATTTTCCCTGTGTGACAATGGTGTTCTCAGCTTTACAGCAGGGCGAAGAAAGGCCAGATGCTGCAGCCCCATGCATTCAGCAGCCTCCCCCACTAGGGACCATGTCTGACTGGTCCAGGGCTGTCACCCCAGGCTCATTCATCAGGCTCCCATGGCAGACAAGGATCAACAACCTGCATAAGAAGGTGAGGATGCAGAACCCTAGGTGGCCGGCTCTTGTTCTCCATCAACCCCTTAAGGCAGCATCATGTGGGTCTGAGAAGATGCTTAGGGGACCCTGATGCGGGGCTGACATGTGAGGTGATGTCAGACCAGCAGGTGTAAAGGGTGCAGGAGTGAAGTTTGGTTTGTAGAGAAGAAAGGAGTCATGACACTAACAGGGAAACAGATGGAATTGGAGGATTCGGATTCAAGGGAAACGAACCAGATTCGGAATGGCAAGGAAGCGAATGCTTGTGATAAAAGCAGAAAGAAGACGATGAAAAGAAAGAAAAATCTTAAGGGAACTCTTTTCTATTTTTGTTTTGTTTTGTTTTGTTGTTTCTTTCGAGACAGGGTTTCTGACTGTCCTGAAACTCACTTTGTGGACCAGGCTGGCCTTAAACTCAGAGATCCGCCTGCCTCTACCTCCTGAGTGCTGGGATTAAAGGCGTGCACCACCACCCATGAAAGATAAAAAGAGACATGTCAGTGGTTAGGAGCATGTACTGCTCTTCCAGAGACCAGGGTTCAGTTCTCAGCACCTACATGAGGCAGATCTCACAACTGCCTTCAGCGGCAGCTACGAGGAATCTGACGCCCTCTGCTGGCCTCATGCATACTGCACTCATGCATGGGCACAGAGAGACTATGTGTGCTGGGAATGAAACTGGGGTCCTCTGCAAGAGCACTGTGTGCTCCTAACCACTGAGCCCTCTTGCCAGCCTTCATTAAATAAAACCAATCTTTTAAAAAGAAATGGAAAAAAGGGAGGCACAAAAGCAGAAGGCGGACTGTTTGGAAGGAGGAAGGGAGGGAGACAGCACCGGGAGGGCAGAAGGGATGGCAGAGGGGACAAACAAAAGCAAAATACAAAGGAAAAATGTCATGATGGATTCCGCTACTTAAGAATTTAAATAAAAGATAAATTCTAAGAACTTAGCCATATGTTCAATGAAGCCCTGACAGTTTGGTCTATGTGTCCCTCAGGGTTCTCCCTACTGTTTCCCACCACTGAGACTTTTCTTCTGTCTTTTGTTCTGTGGGAGGTGCAAAGCTATTTGCAGTTCCGGCAGAATGGCTCCACCTCCTCTCTCTCTCAGAAGCGCCACATTTTCCCACACCTTTGCCAACACACAGCCCTATTATTTTCGAAAGTATTACATTGTATACACGTAAAGCATTATCTTATTAAATTAATTTCTAGTATATATATTCATTTCTATTTGGGGGAACCATCCTATGTTATGAGAAAATGCACCTTCAAAAGTTTACGTTATTCATTTTCAGAAAGGAAATGGGGATGCCATTCCAGATCAGAAACCACACAACCCTATAGCTACCACATTGCTGAGAAATAAAACTAGGAAGCAAAGACACCAACATTAATGTGAAGAGACCAGGAGCTTGCAGAGAAAAGGGCCTATCCCACACTGACCGAAGAGGAATTTATATTCTTTTAAATAAGGACCTCCCCATTTCCAAGGTCTGGGCAGCCCCATGGAGACAGCATAGCAGAGACACACAAGTCTTGTCAAAATGTGAAAACTGAGATAAGCAAGTCATACGTTCATTCTCAAGAGTTCCTGACACTGGGGCCCCTAGCAAGGAGTGGGGGCTGTAGTGATGTCTCAGTGCTGAGGAGTGCAAAATGGTCTTGCTGATAACCTGAGTTTGGTTCCTACCCCTCACATCGGGTGGTTCCTGACACTGGGGTCCCTTGCAAGGAGTGGGGGCTGTAGTGATGTCTCAGTGCTTAAGAGTGCAAAATGGTCTTGCTGATAACCTGAGTTCAATTCCTACCCCCCCCCACACACACACACACAATGGGTGGCTCACAACCACTTGTAACTCCAGCTCTGGCACCCTCTTCTGGCCTCTACGGGTACCTGCACCCAACATGCACATACCCACCCACAGACACCCATACACACAATTAAAAATAAAATAAATCCGTAATAAAAGAGCATAGCTTGTCATCTTTATTGCCAATGTGACCACAAGACAAACAGCTTCATGGTCCTCAGAGTCTAGAAACTGTCACTGCTCAGCAGTCAGTGTTTCTTTCTAGAATGTTTCTCAAGACAGAGAAACCTGCCAAAGCTATCATTGACAGAAGGTGACCTGGAGTTTGCTCTGCTGTCAAACCTCCTGCTGATCTACCATTCATCTCGAATTCCCAGAGGACGCCAGGAAAGCACGCCCTGCTGGTTCTATCCATTGAGGCAGCTTGGTTTACTCCTCTGCCCTCCCATCCTGATTCCTCCCTCTTTCATCCCAACCCCTTCACTTCCTGACTACCTCACCCCAGCCTCTCAAAGTCCCTGTAGAGAGGAGGTGCCCTGTGGGCTCTCTGGGGCTTTGCTCTCCACAATGCTGTCACCTTGGGGTGTCCAGCTTCATGGTCAATGCCAGGCTCACGGTAGTGTCCTTGCGGCTTCCCTGGATGGCACTGAGAAGCCGCATGAAGGCTGCCTTGGGGCTCCTCTCTCCCTCCCCCCTCTTTCCTCAGCCTCTTAGCATGCTGCTCACTCCTGAGAGTCTCAGACCAAAGCAGGTAGTGTTCCAGTCTGAAGATTTCAATTCAGGTATAAACAGAGTCCTTTGTTCTGGCAACCCACTGAGCGGGCTGTTCTGCCTGCTGGGTACTTGAGCTTAGCATCAACAGGCAGAGAGCTGGCAGGGAGAGATGGTCTGACCCAGTGAGTCCTTGGATCCCTAAGTCACAGGGTCAAGCAGTGTCCAGTCTTAGCAGCATGTCACATCTTGCTCCTGGATGTGTTATTTCTCTTGAGAACACATTTTGGAGAAGTATGCTCCCGGGACAAGGTTCAAGCACTTTCCATTCCTTGAGCAAATGTTGCTTGGTGCTGTGGCTGTAGTTGAGCCTGTCTCTGAACCAAACTGCATCTAACAGCTTTATTTTCTAACAGTTTAATCTGGAGAGAGAGAGAGTGTGTGTGTGTGTGTGTGTGTGTGTGTGTGTGTGTGTGTGTGTGTCTGCATGCACACACACGGAGGCTAGAGATCAACCTCAGGTATTCGTGTGTCATTTCTCCCATATGTTCACCTCTTTTGAGGAAGGGATTCTCATTGGCATCAAACTTACCAAGTAGGCTGTGTTGGGTGACCAGTGAGCCTCAGGGAATCCCCAGCACTGGTATCACGAGAGCAGGCCATAAGGTTAGCATCTTATATGGGTGCTGGGACTTGAACTCAGATCTTTACATGAACATGGCCTAACAAGATATGATAAGACTGGGCACAAACCCCCATATCATAGCTGGACATGGCAACCCAGTAGGAGGGTCCCAAGTACAGGCAGAAGAGTCAGAGACACACCCACTCCCATTGTTGGGAACCCCATGAGCAGCCATGATTTCATTAGTCTTCAATTTTCAAATTTTTCTTTGCTTGTTTTTAGTTTTTAAATTACTTATTTGATGTGTAAATGTGTGTCTCTATGATGGATGGACGTGTGTGTGTGTGTATGTGTGTGTGTGTGTGCAGCACATTTGTCTATGTGAATACACATGCCATGGCCCTTCTATGGAAATCAGAGGACAAGCTTAGGTGGCATTTCTCCCCTCCCATTTTGGGTGTGGCAGCATCTCTCTTCTTCATGGCTGTGTGTGCCAGGCTAACCCAGTGATTTACCTGGCCCCATTTCCTCTCTCACCTTAGCTACACTGGGACTACAGATGCAGACTACTGTGTTCAACTTTATATTTGAACTCAGGTCCTCAGACTTGTGTGGTAAGCACTTTGCCTACCGAGCCATCTCTTAGGTCCAGGAACCTTTTTCAGAAACAATACAACAAGGTGATCAAAGGCAGAGCCTGTTGTTCTGGCTCCCTGACATCCACAGCCCAGGGAGTAGAGAAGAAATGTTAAGAAGTCAAGTCAGGCATGAGCCGCAGCCAATGCAGTAGTCCCTTGGCAGTAAGTCACAGTGGACCAGGTCATGATTCAAGGACGGGACACACCTGGTTCTCCAGACTTGGTACCTAAAGAGGGGCAACATGAAGTGCTCAAAACTCACACTGGTTTTGTACTAGCCTGGTCATATTGAAATTAGCGTCTGCTAATATTAATATGTTGGCTTTTTCCTTTCTTCCTGTGACTTGGCTACTAGAAAATTCCAACACTTTTTTTTTTTTTTGTCCAGCTGTGGTTCTGTGCAGGAGATCTGGGAAGAGTGATGGAGGGACAAGACTGACTCAAAATGATTTGGACATCACATCTGAAGAAGAAAGAGGGAGAAGAGGAAGAGGGAGGGAGAAGAAGAAGAAGAAGAAAAAGAAGAGGAGGAGGAGGAGACATGTCACCACCGGCAGGTCCCCTGAAGTGACTTCTTTACAGCTAACAAGCCCTGTCTGCAGGTCAGCAGTCCATCTCACCTGTCATAATGGTACTAGAAAGCATGGCTGCTCTTGGTTTCTATGCACACATTAGGGGTGTCATACTCTGCGGCTTTGTGTCTCTCACTTGCTTCATGCTATCAGGAGAAACAGAAAGCTACATTTGGGGTTTATCCAAAAGAATTAGTGGCTCAGCAGGTAAAGGAGTCTGCCACCAAGCCCAACAGCCTTCTGAGTTCAATCCCCAGAACCCACAAGGTGGAAGGATAGAACCAACTCACACAAGCTGTCCTCTGACCTCCACACATAACCTATGGCATACATCTACACATGGCTGCACAAACATAATAATGAATGGATGGATGGATGGATGGATGGATGGATGGATGGATGGATGGATGAATGAATAAGTATGTATAGAAGCTTAAAATGCAATAGAGTAATCACTTCCAAATTCTAAGAGATAATTTTATTTTATTTTTTTTAATTATCAGCAGTTTAATCATAACAGAATTTCAAATTTCTTCACGAGGATAATGCAAATCTAGCAATAGCAGCGCAGATCCTTTCAGGGTTGGAGGTAGAGCTCTTTTTTTTTTGGCTTTCTAATTTTATTTTATTTTTTTTAATTTATTTATTTATTAAAGATTTCTGTCTCTTCCCCGCCACCGCCTCCCATTTCCCTCCCCCTCCCCCAATTAAGTCTCCCCCCAGCCCGAAAAGCAATCAGGGTTCCCTGTCCTGTGGGAAGTCCAAGGAACCCCCACCTCCATCCAGGTCTAGTAAGTTGAGCATCCAAACTGCCTAGGCTCCCACAAAGCCAGTGCGTGCAGTAGGATCAGAAACCCATTGCCATTGTTCTTGAGTTCTCAGTAGTCCTCATTGTCCGCTATGTTCAGAAAGTCCGGTTTTATCCCAGGCTTTTCCAGACCCAGGCCAGCTGGCCTTGGTGAGTTCCCAATAGAACATCCCCATTGTCTCAATGTGTGGGTGCACCCCTCGCAGTCCTGAGTTCCATGCTCGTGCTCTCTCTCCTTCTGCTCCTGATTTGGACCTTGAGATTTCAGTCCTGTGCTCCAATTTGGGTCTCTGTCTCTGTCTCCTTTCATCGCTTGCTGAAGGTTAATATTCAGGAGGATGCCTATATGTTTTTCTTTGGGTTCTCCTTATTTAGCTTCTCTAGGATCACTAATTATAAGCTCAATGTCCTTGGTTTATGGCTAGAAACCAAATATGAGTGAGTACATCCCATGTTCCTCTAAGAGATAATTTTAAAAGAAAAAACTAAACAAAGTTTATATAAAGAATTGAGTCCAACACGGTATTGAGCACCTATAATCCCAGCACTCCTGAAGAGGAAGGTCATAAACACAAGGCAGCCTGGGATATGCGGAGAAACACTGCCTCAAAAGCTAAAAGGGAGAAGAGAGGAGGAGAGCAGGAGAGGGCAGGAAGAGAAAAAGGGGGAGGGGAGGGCAGAAGAGGGGGAGGGGAGGGTAGAAGAGGGGGAGGGGAGGCACCCACACCAAATATCTTCCTCGTGGGCTAGGGCTGCGTCCTTCAGCGACACCATTCACCACCCACGGAGTCACAGCTTGTTTCTTCCCGCCAACGTTCTAGTTTACATTTTGTTGTTGTTTTTGTTTTTAATTTGGGGGTTTTTGGGGGGTGCAATGTCTCATTATATAGCCCTGGCTGGCCTGGAACTCCCTATGTAGATCAGGCTGGCTTTGAACTCACAGAGTTTTAACGTGCCTCTGCCTCCAGAGAGAGGGAATTAAAAGCATGTCTCAGCAGGCTTGGCTTTTATCTTTTTTATTCTGCTCCAGAGGCAGTCTTCACAACACGGCAAAACTGTCCACGTGCAGCCATAGCTATACTTGAGCACGGCCATTCATACACACGCGTGTGCGTGCACACACACACACACACACACACACACACTTATGCAGACATGCACACACACACACATGCATGCACGCACACACATAATGGCTGTGTAAGAGATTCCTTTGGCATGTAATTTATTAGCCCAAACTTTAAAACCAAGATACTTCATAGAGATAACATGGACCCTCTGGGGAAACCGAAAGTGGCAGCCACCCCAATGTTCCCCAGTCCTGTCACCTCTGCTGGAAAAGAGGGAGCCCTGGAGTCCCACACTGCTTCTATTCCAGGGGTTCTCAACCTGTGGGTCATGGCCCCTTTGGGGTCACATATCACATATTTATGTTATTGTTCACAACCATAACAGTAGCAAAATTACAGTTATGGGGTAGCAATGAAATAATTTTATGGTTGGGGGTCACCACAACATGGGGAACTGTATTGAAGGGGTCACAGCACCAGGAAGGCTGAGAACCTCTGTCTATTCCCCATTGTCCCGTGGTACTGGGGAGTGATTTGCTATGAGAGTCCCATGTGCAGAAGGAACATTTCCTTACACCTGCTCTTGCAGAGAGTGACCTGGAGTGTAGGCTGTAAAAGCTCCACATTTTCTCCAAGTCTTCCCTGCTAAAGCCTTTGAGGGAACAGGCTCTGCTTTCTCTCCTCATAGGGAGCATAGCTCCAAGCAGTCAGGCTCTGTGTAAAGATGGCAAGCTACATTTTCAAGCATGTGTGTGTATGCCCATGTATGCCCCTGCAACATCCTCCAAGCCCTGAATTCCTTTAGTGTTCCTTAACAATGTTGATTTTCTAGCTAAATAATGATGTTGGGTTATGGGGTGGGTGGGGATCTTGGGCGTGGCTATATGAACTGTTTGGGAAGACAAATCTTGATTTATGTCCAAGGCTTTCATCTTACACAAACACTTCTTGAGGGAACTACTTAGGCTTCTGGTGAAGGCCTCAAGATACAATAAAGCCCACAGAAGCCTCCTGGCCAGGTAGCGAGGCTGGAGGATTACAGCTTCTGCTCTGGAGGGGGTGGAGGGAGGGAGGTTACTAACTGAGGATGCCACAGTATCCTGAAATGAAGTCCTCAAGACATGATCCTCAAGACCCATCTTTTTAGATATTAAACTAACGCTAGGAATTTATCATGGTGTGGGAGAGATTTCAGAAAGGCTGCCCAGCCTGGCTTGTACCCAACCATCCCTGCTTCTCTTTCTCAAGGCCCAATGACCCATGTGATTAGAACCCATACCCTGGGCATTAAATTGGGAAGTATTGCTTATAATGTAACAGATATCATTGCTGCCTGTGTCGGGTCAAAAAACTCAAGAAGCCCTCATTCTCTGGATCTATTTGGTTAAATGGGGTAAATGTAAGCGGAATTTTTAAAAAACGATTTATATACTATTATTTTTATTTTTATGTGCATTGGTGTTTTTCCTACATAAATGTCTGTGTGAGGGTGTTGGATACACTGGAGCTGGAATTACATGCAGTAATGAGTTGCTATGTGGGTGCTGGAATTGAACCTGGGTCCTCTGGAAGAATAGCCAGTGCTCTTAACTACTGAGCCATCTCTCCAGCCCTGCCAGTGGAGGACATTTGAGTCCACCAAAAAGCAGTCAAAGTCGGGCGGTGGTGGTGCACGCCCTTAATCCCAGCACTCGGGAGGCAGAGGCAGGTGGATCTCTGGGAGTTAGAGGCCAGCCTGGTCTACAAGAGCTAGTTCCAGACAGGCTCCAAAGCGACAGAGAAACCCTGTCTCGAAAAACCAAAAAAAAAAAAAAAAAAAAAAAAGGCAGTCAAATGTTCCCACCATAAATCCCAAGTTACTTTCGGCACATGTCACCTTGTCTTTCTAAAAGTAACTACATTTATGAAGGAAAACTCCTTTTCAAGACAGTGATAAAATCACTCTCAGAAAAAGGCTTGTCTAAGATATAGGGGAAGGCTTCCCACAATAATCGTGGTGTCAATAGCTTAGAGCTGGGAACGAGAGTCATGTGTCCACAGTGGCTCATGCGCAGTACTGGCTCTAAGGATCCATACAACGAGGTCACAGATGGAGCAGTCCTCCCTGGTGGTGCAGACCGAGCAGTACAAACTTCAGGAGATAAACACACAGGCAAGTTTTATGTGAGTCTTCTGCACTGACCCTTAACAGTGGTCAACGGATCTATGAGCACGCAGAGAAGTGGTTCTCGACCTGTGGGTCACGACCCCTTTGGGAATCAACTGACCCTTTCACAGGGGTCACATATGAAGTATTCTGCATCACAGATATTTACATTATGATGTATAAGAATAGCATAATTACAGTTATGTAGTAGCAATGAAAATAATGTTATGGTTGTGGGGGCAGGGGGATTACCACAAGATGAGGAACTGTATTAAAGGGAAGGTTGAGAACCACTGGCCTAGACTGACTGAGCCGTGGGCATTATTCAAGTTGTGACTGGAAGACAGCCCCCCCAAGAGCTCTGACACCAGTCCTGTTGTGACCTTCAGCTCCCACGGGTCTAATTCACCCCACAGAGCTTTTCTGGAGACAAAGTGGTATGATCTCCATTGGCTGAGTTCATAGCAAGTGCCTAGAAAAATGCCAGACGTTATCAGTACTTGGCCAAGGCCAGCAGAATAGGTAGGCAAATGGTGGGAGCTGTGTGGGACATCTCATGTTCGTGAGTAAACCCCACAGCCCTGCTAGCATGCCCCATGCAACTGTCACATACATCATACATGCATGCCCAACAACAGGTACTCGGTCAAAAGGACATAAAGGCCAGAACCAAGGACTGGTAGATGGAGTTTGTAAGCTGCTTGCCTTGTAGGCAGGATGACCTGAATTCAATCCCCAGCATCCATGAATAAAAGCCAGCAGGTTGGTACATGCTTAAAATCCCACAGCCAGGAAGACAGAAAAAGGGGATCCCTGAGGCTCTCTAACCAACCATTCTCGCCTGCTTGGTGAATCCCAGGACAGTGAAACCTCTATCTCAAGATATAAAGTGGATGAAAAGCAGGTGATACCTATAAAATAACACTAAGATTGGCCTCTGACTTCCACATACCTGCACACACATGTATACTCCACACACAGGTGCATCTATACCTGCATACATATGTACGCACATGTACACTCCCCCCCCCCACACACACACCAAATGAGCCAGATACAAAAGAAGCTGACTATGAAGGCATTCTTGAGCAAAAACACTAAATATGTGTTGGGGGGTGTGTGCACACACATGCACATGCATACACGTGTGCAAGACTGTGCACACTGCACATCCTGGTGCATGTGTGGACGTCACAAGGCAGCTTGCAGGAGTTGATTCTCTCCTTCCACCTTGTGGATCCCAAAAATTGAACTTAGATGATCAGGTTTAGCAGCAGACACCTCTGCCCATGGAGCCATTCTGCTGGCCCTAGGCATTTCTTCAACTTGGATTCATTCATTCAAAGTCTACAATGACTCTGTGGGCCCAGTGTCCCCATCACACCCATCTGACCAAGAGAAAGCTACTGCGGAATAGTTCACTAACTTGCTGGGGTCACACAGGAAGGTGACAGTGGAGCTGGGATTTAAAAAGGGGTTCTGATCCCAGAGCTTGCTCATGCAACCATTTACCCAGTGCTACAGATGCCCTTGGAGACCTTTTCCTCTGTTAAGACAGAATGTACATCCCACTGAACACTAAGAATTCAGCATGAAAGCCCTGAGAGGAAAAAGCATTTCCACAATGCCCATCACATCTTGAGTAGCTGCAGTGACTGAGACGTGGCAATCAGACTGCACGACGCCTGCCGCTTGCTGTCCTAAACACGGTGACCTTACCTCGACTTTGGGCCTCTGAAGCTAACGGCACTTTCTGTGCTGAAGAGCTGTACACAGCTCCTGTGCATACGTCTGTACACAGCTCCTGTGCATAAGTCTGCTGCATTTCGTCTGCAGGCAGAGTCATACCTCCAACACTTCTCAGAAATGACACAAAGGTTTCCAAAATCTAAAATTAAGCTCTACCCGTAGGGGATTGTGGTTCCCCAAGTTGGCCTCTGATTTGCAGTAGGAATTTAATGGTTTTTTTATGGCCCTAACCTTAGAAAGATGGCTGCATGAAACAGCTCATGCCAACTAAAGCCAGTCACTAGGGCCATGAGAGAGACTTTGTCAGAGACCCCGGAAATAGCACACTTCGTGTGGTAGAACTTCACCGGCGTCTGCTTGCATTCTGAACAGCAACCACAAAAGGCAACGAGCGAGGCCTGCTTCTATAAATACGGTGGTGGTGGCGAGCCAGGCTAAGCGGTGCCCAAAAGGAAACTCTGTGGTTGTCACGACAACCACTTGGCGAGGCAGGTGCATCTATCGGTCCTTACTTTGGGCAAGAAAGGAATCCGAGGTGGTGATGTGGAGTTAGATTCCCACCCAGGCTATGCTGACGTACGGGGGTCTTAGCTTTTTGAACAGCTCTATTTTTAACGCAAAGACTTCTTTCCTTTCGAATCATGCCATGGGCAGACCTCTCCTGGGGACACGGGATATGTGTTCTGTGTAGCCAGACCTTCATTAACACCTACAACACAAGGAACAAGCTCGGAATAGCTCCATATCCAGTGACTCAGGTGGTATCCAAGAACCCTGAGACCCAGGAGCTACTCTGTTTGTGAAACATCCCTCTTGCCATTTGTCTCCCACGAATGACAGGAATTCAGGAAGCGGCCTCCGAAGATGCCATCTGGGGACAGATGACACTTGCAGCTGGGATTCCAGACAGTTAATGAAGGAGCTATTCTGAAGGGCGTGGGCAGAGCTCAGGTCCCAGCAGGGATGCTCAGGTACCAGAGATAACTGGCTGAGCAACTATGGAAAGCAATTACAGCCCTGAGCACACTGGGGCTGGGGAGGAGTGGGGTGACAGATGATTCAGAAGAAGGGAGGAGCCCAGTGTGGGGAACTGAAAAGAGGGAGAAGCTGAGGTGAAGGAGTAGCTGGGGTTAGAGAGGATCAAAGACAAGAAGAGCTGGTGTGAGGAAGGGCTGGGAGGGAGGGAAAGGCTGGGGTGAGGGAAGAAAGGAGAGAGGAGCTGGGATGAGGGATGAGCTGGGAGGGAGAATTTGGGAGGACCCAGGGAAGGAAGATAGAGAGGAGAGAGGAGTTGGGGAGAGCAAGGAGCTTGGAGGATGGAGAATCTTAGGAAATCGGGGAAGCTGAGTCAGATGGCTCTACACTACAGGGCCTGGCAAGGTGCATCTTCCCAACAGCTCTCTCCTGTCCCAGCTCTAGGATGCTACTCACTCACTATCCCCGGAAGGCAGACAGCTGCAGCAAGCAGTGGTGGCATCCACAGGGTTGGCTGAGTCTCAGGCAAGGTTGGATCAGCACCGTTCAGGACAGAGTGGAGATGAAAACATAGGGTCAGTGCTTGAGCTACCCGTAGGATTGACCACAGGCCAGGAGATGTCTGTCAAATATGTCAGGCTCTGTGACCTCACCCACACATGACCTGCTGCGTGGTGAGCTGTGTTCCCTGCCACCAGAGTCACGCATTGATCTGCTGACCCCACCTCCCAGAGGGCAGCCTTATTTGGAAGTCGCCCTGCAGGATAGGGGCCCCTCCTCCCATATAACCAGTCTCCCTTAGATATAAACACATGCCAGGAAGGCTCTACGAAGACCAGCGAGAAAGCAGGCAATGTGTCCACAAAGCAGAAACCCCTGGAAGTCCCATGAGGGGCTGGAACACTCAGAGCCACACCTCAGCCTTGCGTGTCCAGCCGCCAGGGATGTCACAGCCATGTGAGTGGAAGGCGAGTCACTTCTGGGTGAGCTTGAGAACAGAACCCCCACCCCAGGTCAATGCCAACTCCAGGTGACACCTTGCCTATGAGCCTATGTCAGACCCCAGAATAGGCCCTGTTCAAGGTGTCACTACTCCTGACCCACAGGGACAAAGCCATGGGAGCCCTCTGAAGACACAAGCCTGGGGTGACTTACAACATGGCAATAGCAGCAGATGCTGCTGTCTTTAAAGAATACTAGCCACTCATAAGCCCCTCCCCCTTCCCAAGACTTGTCCACAGACAATACTGTCACCTTTGCCATCTTGAAAGGATGATACAAAAGGGACAAGACCGTAGGCTAAGCCAAACTGCCTCCCTCCAGTTCCTGTACTCCACAGCCGGTTGTAAGTAAGCTGTACAAGGCCTCAAGACGCCTCGGCAGGTAAAGATGCTTGCTGGCAAAGCTGACAACCTGAGAGCCAACCCTGAAACC